>NW_015151019.1:420014-422590 GCF_000732505.1 Cyprinodon variegatus | reverse complement strand
ATACTCGGTAGAACCGAAGCATTTCGGTCGGTACCATAAAAGAACCGATGTTCGGTACCCAGCCCTAGATTTAGCTTTGAAAAAATATAAAAAAAACTGGAGGCAAATGAATAAAACAAGCATATTCATTGATATACTTTAATTTACTTTCAATAATGGATTTTGCAAAAACAACATTAATTTTGAGTTTGAACTAATACTCTCATGTCTTTTGCTATGCTTGATCACTACAATACCACCAAAATATAATGGTAAACTTTGATGTCTTGCACATGGACTGTTAAAATATGTTTTCCAAGTTAAGGTGTGCCACAAAGATCTTAATTCTTTTGAAATTATTTTTAACTTAACTTATACATCAAAGAAGAACTAAAATTTAAACTATAAACTGTTGGCCAAATGTTTTTTTTGGTTGTTGTTTTTTTATTCCCCCTTACTATAGCGAATTTGTGTTTACACCACAGCCTCAGGTGACAGTGATTACTGGCTCATTTGCTCTTTTGAGCGTGTCACTGACAGCTCATACTCAGGTTTATTGGAACCAGTGGCCTGTTAATATCTGCCACTCTAATAGAGGAGAAAAAGGCTGCAGGCTCCACTGACTGCACACAGTATCCTTTACTTTCCTTTAGTGCAGAAAAACGATAAAGGCTCGATTACAGAAGCTGACCAGGATGATTGTTGCGGTAGAGTTAAATCATACCTCAGCGCAGAATAACCTTTCAAAAGAATATATGAAGCATGTTGGAAATGTATTTTGGAACAAAGAATGCCGTCTGATAATGACAGGCAATAATTACAACATAAGGGATTTAAAAAAAATGTTTCAAGCTAATGTCCTCAAATAATTTTAGAGTTAGATGATAAGATCAAATGTTTTTTTTAAGTGATATTTGTTCTTAGCCTAAAAGGCACAAGGTTAATAATGAATATGCTATTATGTTAGTCCTTATTCCTTTTTAGATCTGACATCATGAAAGCAAAATACTTTCACTCATCTGAAGAGCTTCAAGAGCCTATATGTAGACATCAAAAGTGCCAAAGCACTTAACCTTCTTTTGTGCCTCCTTTTCTCCTATACCCTCCATGTCACAATCCTGAACGCCTGGCTGAAACGAATGCTCAAAGAATCTGTCATAAATTGTAAAATGGACTCTCCAGAGATGACTCTGCTCTGGGACGTGCTACAGATTAAGAGCTGCATTCACCCACCCATGTGGCATAGTCTTTTTCCTCTACTCACTTTAACCACCCAAGTGCACTTTCTCACCAACTCAACCTTGTCTAATCCGTGCAGTGAGGCTACAGATAGTTTCCTTTAGCAGCAGATAATATTAGTTCCCATGAGATAAATGTCATGTCCAGTAACATGGTTTGGGAATTATTAGAGAAAGATGAGAGAGGTGAAAAGCTATCAACTCACTCATTTTGAGTTCACAAACAAAATGGCTGTCAAAAATATGCTTATGACAGTAATGCTACTTAGATTGCACCATCAAGACCAGAAAGGTCTCTACAAACACTACATTGGCATTTGAATCCAACTGAACACCTTTTGTAATCAAAAGGTTGCTGAAGATCTGGTTGGTCATAAACTACCCTGAGCTGTTCCTTTGCAGGATATTTCTATTAAGTGCTATTAAGTAGAAGTAGCTGCACTTTATTGGTATCTAGCTTTCAGAAGATACTGACGGATGGCTTACTTGTGTACGTATGCATGCTCATCCCACCCGTGCAGAAATTCTATTTAGGCTCTAGGACTATGTAAACAATATCAGGATGGATGCTTGATGTAAATTATCTTATTTCATTGTATTGTTATTATTATTATTTTGTATGGCATATAACTCCTCTTTAAATACTATGGGGATATTTGCACCTGTATGTATAAATAAAAAAGACCTTGGAATGGGTTGTGCTTTGCTCTCTGTTTATCTTAGATGTGCCTAATAGAAACAAAAAGAGGCAGACAGTCAGGAAGAGAAAAAAGGAAAAAAAAAAAAACAAAGACAACACTTCAGAGCGTTCTTCTCCTGAACAGCTTTGGCACTTAATTTGTTTTTACCCTATTACTGTAAGAAGCATGCCCAAGGATTATGAGGTGCTTTTGAAAGGCAATGAATTGATCTGTCCTCTAGCGTATATGGGAGCACAGTGTGGATCTGAATGACTATCACACCTCTCATGGTGGGTAACCCACAAAGGGAGAGGCTTTTGAGCCTTAGTGCTAAAGTGGAAGCTGCAAACTAATATATTTAGGCCTGTCTTCTCTTATACAACACAGCTAAATTTGTTTACACAATAGAGAAAAAAAACGATCTGAATTAAAACAAGAAAAAAAAAACATTAAATGTATGAATGTTCCAGGGTGGTAGAGTTTGCAGCACAGTTGCCTTGCGGGGGTCCAGGTTTGAACCCTTCCTGGGTGGAGATCTGTTTCTTCTCAATTTAGTTTGCTAGCATCAGCGTGGGAGGTCCTATAGAAATTATAGGCCATGTACTATTTTCTGGGTGGAATTTCCATGTTTTCCCCTTGCATGCACTGCATGAAAAGTGAGATTTTCGTCCCCGTAAAC
>NW_015151019.1:411859-416904 GCF_000732505.1 Cyprinodon variegatus | reverse complement strand
TAAACTGTCGCTAGCCTGAGGTTCCACGACAATCTACAGTGCCGCATATTGACGAAAATCCCACTTTTCATGCAGTGATGCTTCTAGCTTCTTTCTACAATCAAAAAACATGACTATTAGTTTGATTAATGTTTCTCAATAGTCCTTAGTTAGTGTGTGCATGGTTATAATTCCTATAATGGGCTGACCACCTGTCCAGGACCTTCTGCCAAGACTGCTGGCTTTTTTTTTTTTTATTAGGGTCTTCAGTCTGTTTGAGTGAGCATTTCTCCAAAACCCTATGCTATAAATCTTTATGCCTTTACCTGTTTAAAAATCCAGCCAATGCACAGTTATGTCAGTAAAACCACACCAAAATCTGAGTACACCCATTGTGGAAGGAAAGCTGCTGCCAGCTGTTACTAATGTGATCAGCAACTTGTAGTAAGTCATTGTAAAAATAAGGTCTGCTCAAAGGAAATGTCTGGTCATTTTCAGAATATAAACTTTATAAAGTTCTTTATATATGAAATGATTACATACTGTTCAATAAATGATAGAGGATGTTTGTCAGTGAACCCTACTGCCACCTACCGGTTTGTGACGGCACGGTGCGGTATCGGCTGTTGATTAGTTTTAGGTATACTGTATATAATTATCCATTGATCATTCCTTGCTGTCTGGACTTTTCCTTTGAGTCATAGGACTTCCATCATATAATGTTGATGTCTGAAGAAGGTTCGGACAAATTAGAAACTATGGAGAGCAGCACCCTAACCCCTCAACTGACCGTTCAGAGGACCACTACTTTTTACTGCCCATTGGTCATGTGACTCTTGCTCTCCGCATGGTGCCCAAGCTATCTTTGTTCTCTCTTACCCCCAAAACAATTCCCATGATGCTTTGCTCTCACAGAGCATTCTGGCATACATCTGCTCGCCTAGTGACAATGGACGCACACTACTTTTCAAGGTGAAATGTGTGAAATTTTGAGTTTACTAATTTCCATTGTTTAAATGTATCAGTCAGTTAATGAAAACAAAGACTATTAGCTATATACCAGGGCAGAATAAAAGCATGCTTATGTGACATATTATGATTCTTATCAGCTGTAATCTCATTACTTATGTAGCTCCTTTCTCGTATATTAGGCTGATATTTCTCATTTAATGTCATTTAGATTAAAAAGCAAAATCCTTAAGTCAACTTTATGACAGAAATTTGTCCAAGAAGCATTTTAACATAAGAAAATACTGTGCTTTATATTGTTACAGTGTGAGTACGGTGTGGGTATCTTCAGAAGGCTATATTAAGCCAAACCCAGAGTCAATTTTTCATGTTTTTTTTAGAATAAAATGAATGTATCAGAGAAAAAATCAGCGGAAACCACCCTCTGTGACATCTCAAACCAGGACTGAGAGGCTGCTGTATCTCTTTGGGATCATAAAAGATCTGTCATAGCAGGCATGCGTTTTGTATGCTGCTCCAGCTCTCCAGATCAGAAGCATCCCCCACATGAGCCATTTGACACTACCACACCTACATTCCTTTGTACTCAATGCCCTCCTTTGCCCCTGCAGTTTTTCTCATATCCACAAGTGACCTCGATATGGTCGCAACCAAGTCAAACCTAAAAAAAATTATTTCCTAATAAGGAAAACTTATCCATTAATAGACCTGCACAGCTGTAAAAAAAAAAACTACATGCATGCAAACAGAATCTCAGCAGAAATGGTTGGAGTGGCTCAGTAACAATTAGTTACACCAGAGGACACCAAGAGGAGACTTTTGCTCTAAATATGCATGACTCAGTTCTCTACCCCTTTTCTCTGGGACTTCATGAAAATACAGCACTCAGGGGGGAGGGGGGGGCAGGAAACAGAAAGATTAAACTGGGCTAGGCTACCAAACTGCTGCTATCTATTGAATTTTTCATCTCACAGGCCTGGGATCAGACTCAATCCCTTTGACATCCTCTGCTGTTCTATCAGGCACATCTGAGCATCTGCTGTTGAATGTCTGAGGTGATGCAGGAGAGTTTCTCCAATCATCTTGGCAATGGAGTGGAACAACCCAGCAAAGCTCATTAACACTGGATCTCGACTCTGAGTCAAAGTGGGCATTATTTGTGGCAAAAAAATCTGAGATTGTACAGTTCAGACAGGCATGTTTAGTCAATAGGTCATAAGGTATGAAGATACGAGGTTTGATGAATCCATCCATTTATTGCTTATTCCAGCTTTTGTAGTACTGTATAGAGTAACCTTCTCCCTCACCTTCTTCTGTTTTAAGTTTTTTTTTCACAGTCAGATATTTCAGATTAAAGACATTCTTAAACATTAGAAGCTTCTTTTAAACTATGATTTATCATCTCATGGGAAAGAAGCTATCCAATCCAAAATGGTCCTATGGAAAAATTAACTTCCTCTTAAACCTAATGACTTGTCATTAAGTTTAGAGGGTTCATTAGCACACCCATGCGATCAAGCGTTTGCAATAACTGGCATTTAGTTACTCTGGTAGGCTGCGGATCATTGTTTTGCTGTATAACCTGAGGGTGTTTGAGGTTAAGACTGAGAGTCTCATTCAGATTCCTCTGCCAGAATGTGTAATTTATGGTTCCATCAATTGATGCGAGTGGTCTAGATCCAGAAAGAATAGGAACCCCAAGACCATCACACTTTTGACTGCAGCTATGATATTCTTTATCTGAATTAATATTTTAGTTGTATTTTTAGTTGAATGCAAACCTTTTAGCTAGCTCCATGTTTGTCAACATGTTGAGTTCACAGCTTATTTTAGCAATAATCATCAAGAACTTTGGGGGAATTATAAGATGTGCATCTGTTTTCCTTTTGAACAGCAGTGGGTTTTACCTTAAAAACTGTCATTGATGGCATGTTTTCCCAGGCTCTGTTTCACTGAGGAAACATAAACAGTGACCTTATACAGTAGGAGTCATGTGAGGCTTGATGTGCTTTAGATCAGGAAATTGATTTCAATTTATTTGTATAGCACCAATTTTCACCAATGTGTAATTTATTCTGGCCCCGATGAATGAGACATTGGAAGGTTGTTGATGAGAACAACCCGTTGTTTTTCAAACCATGTCTGTGCCTATTGGCCAATGCTCTGACCAATGAGCACAACTGACTGTGACGTAGTAAGCGCGACAGAAAGCTGGTTGCCACGGTCGTCCCAACTTCTTCTTCTTCTTCTTGGGTTTATTGGTGGTTGGCAACAAATGTTTAGTAGCATTACCGCCACTTACTGGTATGGAGTGTAGTTCGTGATGGACTATCTACTACCTCCCAACTTCGGAAATCGTTTTTTTAATTACGCATTAAATCGATAAATTGACCATATAGTATAAAGTATAATATTCTCACCTCAAATGATCTTCAAACTTACTTTTATTGAACAACAGCAACAAAAAAGAGAACTTTTACCTTTCAATGGAGCACTCCATTGACAGCTGCTGCTGCCGCAGTGCATGGTACTGTTCAAAATTGCCATCTTCCTTGTTGCGCTTTCTCCAGCATCACGCAGCTTTGTCGTCCTGCCCTCAAAACCCTGCCCCCTTTGCGTCCAAAAATTTAAAACACATCTCTGCGTTGTGATTGGCTCCCCAGTTCTAGAAATGATTTCAGTCGCTGGCGGGTGGGGCTAGTTTATTGGGCTACCATTTCACAACACATGTCATCTCAAGGCATTTTACATGCAGTCAAATTTATTCAACGTTTTCTATCTAAGGAAAACCAGTTTATTGCATCGACTCATTGACTCTTCAGCAATCCCTCACACTAAGCATGCTTGTAGACAGTGGAGAGGAAAAGCTCGCTTTTAACAGGAAGAAACCTCCAACAGAACCAGATTCAGTCTGAGCGGCCATCTGCTGAGGAAGTAGAGGTACAAAAGGCAAAGGAAATTATGTGGTACTTTTTGAGAGCCTTTACACTACTTCATACTGATAGGTACAATTTAGAAATTGTGTGTCTCTGAAATGTCCCGATTAAACATACTGTTGTTAATTCTTTGCTACCTTAAACATGGCTAGTTAAAAAATACACTGGTAGATTTTAAACTAGTTTGAGATCTGACCAATATTATTTTTGAATTTTCAATTTCAACTAAGTATTTCTATTTTATTCAAAACAGGTTTGTATCATCTTGATTTAAAAAGTGATGACAAGGGGTTAAAAAGCAAACATTTTTTTTTAAACACAACTTTTTAAAATAATTATCCAAACAAGAAAATAAAAATATGAAAATAAAGAAAATCCAGTCTGGAAAAAAACAGGTAAGTATAACATTATTAAAAAAAAACAAAAAAAAAAAACAGAATTTTCACACCATTGATTAAATTCATATAAGTTTGGAGTGACAAAGTGCTAGAGTGGAAAGGTTATATTGATTATAGCACATCTTCAAACATTTTCAACTCTTTTAAACGAACAAAATTCAGAATTAATGGGTGAATATGTGTAAAGTTACAAACTTTGTAAAAAGCCGGCAAAGACTTTCATCCAAATTTGCTTTTAGACCAACCATCATTGTAACAAAACTCTGATGCTGAATTCTTGCAGAAATTGTCAAATATGTTTTACTGTTTGCCACTTTCTGGAGTCCGAGTTTTTTTTATTTATTTATTTATTTTTGTATTTATTTATCTAATTTATTACACTTATTTTACAACTTACAGTAAATGCATTTTTTCATTATAATATTTTGATTTGTTTTTCTACCCAATAAAACCTTGCAATACTAGATATCTGCATAATAGTAATGGGTTTTGGACAAATGATGACCTGGGAAGTGAGCCACAATTGTTTGTTCAGTGCATTACCCCTTTAACTACTATGTAAATGTACAATAAGGTTTTGCTCTATTAATACATTTATATGAACAAACTAGGCCATAATAGGTTCAAAAAAGATATTTTATCACATTTGATATATATATCACAGCTAAAAAATAATGAACTAATAGTACCTCATATCATAACTCTGTGTAAATGTTTCTCCCAAAAAGATTGTATAAGTCATTGTGAGATCTGATTTATTTCT
>NW_015151019.1:403750-408948 GCF_000732505.1 Cyprinodon variegatus | reverse complement strand
TTTTACTTTCGCCCTCTGTAGGGAGCCTCGCTGGAAAATCAACACCGGTTGCATAGTGTACCTTTAAGCTCAAGTGTTTCAATATGTTTGTGATCTGTTGAGATACTGTGGTGTTGTGATTATTATTGCAGTAGTTGGCTTTTCTTTGTTCAGCTGTTGAAAAGGTTGGTTGTTGTGCAGAGGGGCGATTGGCAGAGAGCAAAACTTTCTTGTAATCACGGCTGCTACCTGCAAAAGTTTGGGAACCACTGGTCTGGTTTGATTATTTTAGATCCTGTGTTGCGATTTGAGTTTCCTTTCATCCCTCTGTCTTAGGTTTTCTGACCAACTGGAAAAATTTCAGAATCTGTCTGTTATCCAGTTCGAAGCACCTTAATTCCAGGCACTAGGCAATCATTTGGTGAGACATAGCCCCCCTTTCTAGATCTGGATACAGTTCCCAGGACGCTTCCCACTCTTTCTTCTACCTATACCTGGACTACTTTATGCTTGCTCAAGGTCTTGTTCCTGGTTCTTGATGCCTTTGAAAACCAGAGCCAGCTACATACCACCTTTAAAATCAAGAGCCAGCTCTACCGCTGCGGATTACAAGTTTCCATTTAGAGCTCCAATGTATCGGCTGGGGGTCAACAGTCCTTCCTGATTGGCCTCCAGACCTCCGTCCCTGCAGACCTTTAAGGTTTCTGCAACACTGGACTCCAAGACTGGGTGTCATTCCAGGACATTCCCCAGGCAATCTGCCAAAACTTTGTTTTCTGTTCTCTAACCATAGTGACTGAGATGTTCAGACTATTTGTTAAGCAACAATCAAGCCTCATCATACTTTTCAGCATGTTGCTATAGGGATATGTCTGTCTTCCTACCACTTTTGGTAAAGCTGAACCACAACATTCCACTTGAAGAAATACAGCTTGCTTTAAAACCTCATGGGAGGGTATAATAATGTGGTTTATACTTTGTCTACTCAGAAAAGGAGAAATAAAAGGCAAACAAGGTTATTTCACACAAAATCAATACAGATAAACCCACATTTCTCCAGGTTATATCTCTAAGAAAACCAATGATTGTTAGCAATGCTTTTTTTAGCGTGAGAATGAGTGCTTTTGAGATAAGATTTAGAAAGTGCTATTTCTCACCAACCATTTTTTTTCTCTTTGCATTATGCACAGATGATGCAAGTCTATGGTGTTGTTTATAAAGATCTCTTACACTTGGGGTGTTTTGTCAGGATTTAATCTATTTAACTAGTTGAAGGCTGTCAACTTCTGCGCCAGCCTCAGATCTGACTGGCAAAGTGTTGTGTCAGTCAGTGTTGGTGCTGACTTAATCATTGGCGGAGACATACTAGTAACATTAAAGAGCTCCGTCAAAGTAATTGTCATACGAACAGGTCCAGTGGAGAAACCTTTACTTGCTTTGTTGACAAAAACAATGACAGAAAAAAATGATTTCCAGCAAACAGTAATAAATCATATTCAAGGTAGCCAAGATGTATAGCTGCAGTAAAAATACATATTGTTGCCCTGGATTGAATGTAATAAATGAGAAAACATTTAAAAGGTAAAACAATTCTGCTTCCCACTTACTTCCTCACTGGGTTGTGCTAAATTTAAACGTATAATCCAAAAAAAGGCAAAAGAGATATCACACCACCTATATCACACTATAAAATAACATTTGATGTCTTGGTGCAGAACATCACATGTTACACAAGGTTAGACACATAATAACACAAAGGAAATGAGTACTGGACAGATTGAAACGTGACTAAGAATTCAATCATTTTACTCATCTCATGGTTTCACTCATGGCAACCACTTCCAACTTAAAAGGAGCATCAATTGGAAGTCTATTACCACACCGTCTATGGCTTTCTCTCCTAATAGGCAATCTTGATATAAAAACCATTTCAGAATGAAGTCATAATTTGGTCCATCTGGTAAGTTGAAAGTGTAGATCAAACGCATACCCTGTTAAGAAACATATTTAACTGGTGCTTTTGCAGTGATCCTTGTAGAGGATCCTTCACTAGCGGAATAGTGAAGGAATCCACACAGAGCCAAAAGCTACAAAAGACAATGCAGGTACTTAGTAAATTTGACAAGTTAACAGCAAATAAAAATACTTATATTTGTTTAACTCAATTCTGTATCAGGAGATTTATGACAAACTCTTAAGTTTGTTGATGATTTAAACAATTCATATCTTACTATGCTAAAGACAGGATTGTTGAGGCTGCCAATTGGTATCAAACCACTGGAACATTTCCAAAGGGCTATGAGACTTGGAAGAGCACAGGAACATTGAGTATTTTTGAGCTTGTGCAAATTGGACACTACTGCAACATCTTGTTCATTATATAGTGAAACTAGAGTGGCTAGGAATCGAGTAGGTTTTATTCAAGAAAAGCAGAAAATTATCATAGCTGAGGTAATGATTTTGAAACTGAACACTCACAATAAAGAGTTATCAGCAGTACTTGTCATTACAGTCATACAATATTAGCCTCTACATGTTTGAATGTAGCTCTTTGTAACAGTGTTGTAGTACTCTAGATCGGTCTTGGTCTCAAGATAATTTTTTGATGGTCTCGGTCTCGGGCGCTGAGGACTCGGCATTTTATTTCAAGACCGGTTAAGACCACAACTGTGGAAATAACGCTAATCATCAGAATATTATCGGTTTCTTTAAGATCCTTCTTTTTATTGGATGCCTTGATTCAAATTCAAGCAATAACCTGTCTCATTGGTAAATGCATGTTTTTTGTTTTTTTTTTACCGCTGTCATGCCTACCCCCTTTCACCTGCACGCGGGCTGCAGCACTTCGATTGAAAGTCACAAGTTCCCAGTGCTAACCAGACAAATACACCGCTTGGTCAAAAACAAACCATCATATCCAGCAACAGGGTCTTAGAACTGACAAAAGTCATTCAGGCTTTTGTGCAAGTGTTTCAGTGGGGTTTGAATTTCTGCAGATGTCAGTAGTAGCTCAGGGAGGAAGTGAAGGAGATCAATCTATTTTTTAAATTATCTGTCTAGATTTATTTAAGGAAAGTTATATGATATAGCTTTAATCTGTATATCAGAGAGAAACAAGAGAAATGATTGGCATTTTTTTAGTTTTGCAAATTTGCACATTGTTTTAAAATAGTACATTAAAAACAACATAAATGTATGTACTGTTCATGAAAGGCAGAGAAAATACTATTTTGATCGACTTTGATTAATTGTTTGAAATTGTGTGATTACTACACAGAAGTACTAAATAAAGATGTTAATGTGGGTCTTTTAGATCAATTTTAGTGATTTTGATCATGTTTCACATTTTATTGTCACATACTGGCGCTGGTCTTGGTCTTGACTCTGTCTCGACTTTCCTCTGTCTTGGTCTTGACTTGGTCTCTGACCCTAAAAGTCTTGGTCTTGTCTCGGTCTCAATACACTCTGGTCTTGGTCTTGGTCTCGGGTTAGGTGGTCTTGACCACAACACTGCTTTGTAACAAAGAAACGATTTTATAGGTTAAGATATTTCCAGAGAGACATCTTGTCATTAATGTTAAAATTATTATTAGTTATTTCCCTGGTTAAGGTGGGACATAAAACCTAATAACATCACAGCATATCTTCATACCAGTTCATTTTTTAAAGGAAACAAAAACACTAACATAATGCCATAAAACTTTTATTCACCCACTAATCTTGTGTATGAGTAGAGCAACTGTTTACAATAAATTATTGTACAGTTGAATCTTATGGAATACAAAGAAACAGTTGAATAGTGAGGTACTTTTCTTCCCAGTCTAATGTACGAAGGTGAAGCTCAAAGGTTATTGGACCACATGTAGCAACTGAATAAAAAGCACTCTTTAGAGAAAGGCCAAACTTTGCATTTAACCCACTGCTTGGCCTTGACTTGTTTTAACCTAGTCATATAATGCGTGGGCAATACTGAGCTTCTACCCAATCTATTCACCAATATAGATGTTTGGAATGATTTTTGTTAATTTATTTGTTTATATATGTTGAATACAAAAAACCTGACCAGCAGGGATTGAACTGCAGTGAGGAAGAGCATGGCATATATTTAGGTATTCAGAATAAACTATAATAGGGAAACATGTCTGTCAAAGTTAGTGGATACTTGTTGAGGACCCTAATGCAGAGCTGAAAAGGCAGGGTTGATTTATTGCAAAATGTAATAAAGAAGTAAAATTACAGAAGCCATAATCCAGAACTGATCGACAGGAAACTCAGGAAACAAAAACTAGGTGCCACTAGAGAGAAATAAATAAAAGGAATGAGGAGAATCCAGCAAACGGTAACTACAGAGGAGAAATATATCTGCCAAACAGAACAATGAATGGAGTTCAATAGGGAGTTTTCCTCTCCACTGTCGCTACAAGCATGCTTGGTGCGAGAGATTGCTTTCGAGAATCATAATATTTATGAACTGACTGCACAGACTATTTGTCATACTCAAAACACTGACGTTTCCTTTCTTAAAAACATATAAAAAAAAGTTTTTTTCCACTTATCATAGCAAATATAGCCAAGCAAAGACACCGAACACAAGAGCAGTACAAGGATACAAACTTTACCTGACGTGTCTCAAGAGCGCAATGCTCTTGGGGTTTGTCTGACCTTAATGTTGACAAGATAAAGNGGGAAGACACTGCGGTTAGTTCAGGTTCAGGGGGAGAATTGATTCTTGAACTTGAAGAGGAGAAAAGGTCAGCAGACTCACGTTTCCAGAGATTAGGTTGACTCTTAGACTCCAGCAGGTGAGGAATGTGTTCCAGTGTTTGTCTCATACGGAGGAGGGCGGACAGGGTTACCCAGAATGCGGTTGCTTGTAGATGAACAGGGAAAAGACTGACTGCCACTCAGATTTCTTGCGGTATGTGAACGGACTGTTGTGCAGATAAATCCCTTGCTCAGTGTGAAGCTCAAACGTTTCATTGGCGAAAAGTGGATCCAAACCTCTGGTTTGTATCCTCAGCTCATTTTGAAGCTCAGTTGATCCTTCCAGGCAGAGAAGGTCCGAAAAATGCAGTTTGCAGGATGACTTCCTGCCGAGAGACAAAGACAAAAAACAATGTTAAGACTCAGGTTGACAAAAACTCTGTTTAACTCAGCAAAACTCTGCTTGGCAAGAGTACCCAAAACTGGCAAACACTCTGACGTCGACGTATTGGCAG
>NW_015151019.1:398984-403474 GCF_000732505.1 Cyprinodon variegatus | reverse complement strand
ACAGACAGGAGTCCTAACACATAAGATAGTGAGCCCAAATTGAATGACCCTGGGCAAGACATCATACTGCCCAAAAAGCATAAATTGGAACATCAAAATTTTAATGAAATGAAACAACAAAAATGACGGGAAAAGACGGGAGGCAGCTGTTGAATGCCAAAGATGAAGTGAGTTATCCTGTTTTGCAAAATTCAATTAATGTTAAGCTAGACTATTCCAGATTGACACCGCTGGAGTTTGCATGCACACAAGTCTTTATTCCATCTAAGTAAAAAGACAACTATGGACAGCCAAAGTTAGTTGTCAACATTAGCCAATTTTGGAAAGAATCAGTGGCACTGGAGAAACTTTGGCAGATGTCACAAATGCCCTGTGAGCTACTGTACAGGTATAGACAGGAAAATACAGAAACTTACAACATTTATTTTCCCTCTGAGGAAACAGCTCCAAAAAATATTGCAACTCCTACCTAAGGAACCCAAGGGTAGAGCCTACCTTATGTGACTCTAACCTACTGGCAACCCTCTCTGTGCCTCTGTGCTGATGCACTTACAATAATATTCTTTCAGAGATCTGTTGTGTATCTTTGCTTTGTTCAAACGCTGCGCTATTTCTATTTTGCTTTTGACTGACGTGACTACCAGGCACATTCACTGCTGCACATGCTGAAGCAGTCTAGAGGTTAGTGAATAAAAAGAAGCTGCTGTGAAACCACAGCTGCTAAAAAAAAAAGGTTTTTGACCGAAACACTTTGAACTCAAATCTATCAAAACAAGTCACACATGCAGAAACAATTGAATTGCAGCAGCTGTAAAAAGAAAAGCAAAAGGGTCACACATTATATTCCACAAAATTTGAAAAAAAGAAATCCCTGAGACTTGAGATACTTGCACAAATTTAATGACACTATGTTTGTCCTAGATATATTAATAACATTATTTCTTATTTGAATTATTGTTAATTTTAATTATATTTGTCTCTTTATGGCTCTGTGCTGAGGATATCATGATTGTTTTCTTATCTATTTGCCCTGCAAATTAAATGTATTCCAGCTACAATAGTTTCAGTCATGATTTAGGTGTGTAAGGTAATCTGCAGCTGGCTCTCTCTATGAGCAAAAGAAGCAAAAAAAAAAAAAAAGGTCAACAGAACATTCTTGTTTTATAAATCTGAGAGAAAATATCTGCGAACTGTAAGGCTTTTTGGGTTATAGAAAAAAAAAATTGCTTTGCTAGGAGTGAGAAAGGAAATGTGAAGGTTGGCCATTTAAGTGTCTTTATCAGAATGTACTTTCCTTTCACCATGACTATGATGAAACAATAACAGATAAACCAAGAAAAATAGTCATATAAACATTATATTATATTAATATTATTTGACATACAGCAACTCAAAAGCAGTGCAAGGCCGTTTGAAACCTTTGAACACTTTCACTTTATGTTGATGATTTCATTGCTGTTACAGCTCTAAGCACCAGTTTTGTTCAAGTAGAGATTTAATGAATTAGAACTGAAATTTAGTAAAATATAGCTCAAGGTCATTTATATTGTATTAATCCTTCCAAAGGACCTCAGTAACATTTAGAACTGGCCTCTGACTGAGCCATTCTAACACAATAAACAACAATAATATAAAGCATTTCACTGCAGCTCCAGATTTATGTTTAGAGATGTTGGAATATTGAAAAGTGAGACACCTACCAACTCTCAAGAATTTTGCAGCTTCTGTTCGTCTAAATTTAGCTTCATCCATTTTTTTATCGGCTCCATCCAGTTTGTCTGTCCCTGCTGAAACAAATCATCCTGACAATATAATGCTACCAGCCCTGCTTTTCACCATGGGGGTTTTGTGTTCAGCTGTAGCTTTTCTAAACATATAGCAATATGTCTTTAAGCACTAAAGTTTAGTTTTGGTCACATTTGAGCAAAGCACATTATTCGGCATGTTAGTTGTGATCCCTGGATGCTGTTAGACTTCCTATGGCTTTTACTTCGGCCAATCTATAAAGGCTATGTTTGGAAATAATGTGGATAGAGGAAAAACCTCTAAGGTGAAACTAGATTTATTCATTACTTTTTCACAGTAAAAAGATATATATATTTTTTTTTTTGTTGTTGGGGAGAAAAGTTTGATAGCGGTAATGTGCATTGCTTTAATAGTTAAAAAGTATACTAGAGGTTTTATTGGTACAACGTTTTATGGACTCAAAAATGGATACAGACCAACAATAATAAGGCATTTAGATGTGTCCTATTACCATATGTAGCAACCTTAATAAATCAATTTATTGTTCCATTCCTAATAATTTCTAACCAAGACTTTGGGATCCATGTTTGCAAATGTGAGTACACGAGTTTAAATAGATTTATCTGCCTCTATGCAGTGAATTTAGGTCTTACTTCCCTGACATTGAAGCTTTGCTTTGCAACCGGGGCTGACGCAGAAAGCCTAAGGCACTGAAAATGAAGGACTGTTAAATAATTCTTGACAGCAGGGGACTGAGACTTGGATTCATGCAGACAAGGCTTTAAAAAGTAAAGGGGATATGCCCTATGGAAATAGGGTGTCATGTTTAACACCTTTGCAGCCTATTTTCATCCAGCCTCTAGTTCTCACTGTACAGGTGACTTGTCAAAAACACACCAATGAATGAAGAAAAACACACCAATGCACTGCTAAGGACTATTTCACAAATATATTACAACACACATTTCAATTTGACTTCTATATGTATTCACTTGACTTAGCTCATATGTTGTGTTTAAAATAATAAAATAAGTCCCAATAACCTGTGCAAGAATATACAAAGCTGCAGACCAGATTACTAAGTAGGGAAAGCCCCTTCCCTTGTCACTCACTGAGCAACACCCATCTCAAATCATCAAAATCTAATCTTGGAAATGTCTTGACATTTGTTGAAGCTCAATCACTGAAAGACAAGCTGAAAGAATTGATCTTCCTAATGTTAGATTAGATGAGGGCTTGATGTCTTGATGAGCTAATCCAATTTCATAAATTCATTAAACCATTCCTTTTTTTCAACAGGTTCGAATGGAATATTTTTATTTTTAGTTGGTATCCAAAGAGAATGAGGAACTTCTTTTGGGTCTTAACATTGCAAATGTCATGTGTTAACATGTGAAATCAAGTTAAGCAGGAGAGTCCCTCGGTTTTTTTTATGTTGTTGTATTTGTTTTGATGTATTTATTTCATTTTATTTGTTTTATGCTTTTAAACATTTCTGTTGTTATTGTAATGATCTCGGCAGTGATGCTGGGCTGATCACTCATTCCATACACCTGCTCAGCTCCACCCGTTCCAGAATCGGCTCTCACCTGTTACCACCGCTATATAATCACCATCAGACCAGTCATCAGGCACAGATTATCTTGTGCAAACCCGTTCAGATTAATCCAGTGTCTTCTAAAATTATCTGTTGCCCGTCTGTAAACTGACCCATTCTGTCTCCTGATACCGAGCCTGCCTGATCCCATTCTGACTTCTGTTCTGCCTCTGGACCTCTGGATCTCTGAATTCGTCTGGCCCGGACTGCCTTCCTTTCCCTCTCTGGATCCCAAACCCAGCAAAAGCCCTGCATAAACTGTCTGCCTTCCTCCCCTGGATCACGAACCGGTGAAGCCTCACACAATTTGCCTGCCTATCTGCCTGCTCCTCTTAGACTTACCAAGCATGCTCCTAAAAAACTGTTTAAACGTCATTGATCTGTCTTGGTTGTATTTGGGTCCAGCCTCTGTTCTTCACAGTTTTTATACATTTGAACCTTTCCTTGTTATGTACTCACTTTTTGGTAGCTGTGGTTGTTTTAAAGGGGTCTATAAATAAAGTTAGTTGGAGTGGAGTTGATTTAACTGGAGTTAGCATATAAAATATCAGAGCTGTGCATATAACTATATGCTTCCTATGAAGCTTAAGCAAAATTAAATCTGGAAGATTCTTATCAGCTTCAGCTCAGGATCACATGAGATATCCCTAGTTCAAGCTTCAATCAATCAATCAACGTTGGGGCCGCTCCTCCTCTAAAGCAGATCATCGTTAAAGATTCCCTTCATTTAACTCCTGGCCGAGCCTTACTCCAGCACGCCAGCGAACTTTCACCCCCATCTCCCCCCTCACTCTCAGACTATTGCCGGTCCCACTCTGATTATTCCACCACCAGAGTCCTGGGCCCCCGGGGACAAGACTTCTTTAATCTTTTTCCAAGATCACGTTTCCAAGTGAAGGTCATCAAAGTCCTCTGCCGGGGCCCGAGTGTCACAGAATATTTTTCTTTCATGCCAATAAAACTTTTCTAATTGCAGCCTTTCTCTGTGAGTCTCTCCAAGTTAAAATGACACTTTTCCTATAACTAGACAGAAAGATTATCTAAAGCTTGAAACTCAAAAGGACATTAATATTTCTGATGGATAATTTTTTATATATATTTTAATTTGTAAAGCAAAATTTAAATGTTTGGGTAATTTACTATTACA
>NW_015151019.1:385808-398156 GCF_000732505.1 Cyprinodon variegatus | reverse complement strand
CATTTAACATGATATGTCCAGCATCTTTTGAAAACAATGCATAATTTCCTTTTATTTAAAAAAGTTTCTGTCCTTAATGTGTTTTCCTTCTCATAAAATCCCAGCATAACCCTCAAGAGAAAATTTCAACACTTCGGATAACACAGTTTATCTACCAGCAGTAAGTTGCCTTAATCAAACAACATCATTCTGTCTCTCCTATTTAAAAGCAGTCCAAATGATGGATAAGGAGATTAGTAAATAAACGCAAGTGAGAGCAAAACAGTTTTTACTAAACAACAGCACAAAGCCTTAAAGTAGCTAACACTGGATTTAACTCTATTTTTTCTTTAGCTGAAGAGTGTTTTTTTTTCTTTTATCTTTCTATATTTCTCAAACCAGTCTTATCATTGGAAGAACACTACTTACATTCAGCCAGGTTTGTAATAGGGCATTCTTCCTTTAATGAGGATCTTTTCCTTTCCAGTGTTCCTACATGGTCATTCACAGGGCAGGGACTGATACACAATCCATGACAAAATGCTATTTATTTCTTTGAAAACCTTTCAAAGAAATAAAACCACCTTTCACTCTGTTGTTTTGAATGTACTTTTATACATTATGTGCATTTTTTAAAGTACTATGATACAACGTTTGTTGTGCATTGTTACTATATCAATAAACTAAATTTAAGAACCTATGTGGTCATTGATTTAAATTATTTATGAAAGTTAGAGAAGAGAATGATTTAAGTTAAGTAGTTATGAAAATAGCTAAAGATAAATGGTTTAGGTACAGGTATAAATGAAAGGATGGTCAACATATGGGTATAAAATGGAATAACTCCTGGAAAAGTGACAATTTAAGCAAGATGATCACACAAACTTTAAAAACACAAGCTCTTCCTCCTTTAGTTTTTGGATATTGTGTTCACTTGAAAACCCACTGCATGCCTTGTGTCGAGAGAGCTTGAATGACAGAATAATTGTCTGCCCATTGCAGAGAAAAAAAACAAAAAAAAAACAGATTTAGCCATGTAAGTTCAAATAAGTCTGTTGATACAGAGTGTGTAACCCAACAGGGTTGGATAAAAATTATCAGAACAAATTTAAAGTAGGTCAGATGTCATTAGTTCACATACCTGATATAGATGGGAGTAAAATAATTACATTGTTATGCAGGTACACGGTAAAAATTATTTAACCTGATCATCACCATTATAAGAGGCCGTATGGCAAATGTGCTTCACTACAACAAATGTTTAATTATGGCTGAAAAAATAAACTTACTTTATCTACGTTACACAGAAACTTTGTTTTGAAGTTCACAGAGATACAGGTTTTTTCAGGTCTAACTGAAGAAACATTTTTGAACAAATCACGGAAAACCTAATAACAATGGATCCCAAATGAAGGAAGAGAAATTGCTTGGGCTTTAACCCTTTGAACCATAAGCCCATCACAGTTTTTGTTGAGTAATAATGTCAAAGTACAGTCAACAAAGCATGCATGCTGAATGCACCAGAAACACAACTGAAAAAGCCACATCTGGCACTCATAAGAATCCTTGTTGCACTGCAGTTTTTTTTTTGTTTTTGTTTTTTTTGTTTTTTTATAGAATGATTGTTTCACTTTTTGTCTGATTTTTCTACTCCTGAGCTCCTATCATGGGTTAAGTACACTGTTCAATGAAATTTTCACCTCATTCAATGACTACTAGCCTGTCGCACTGACTCCCATCATAATGAAGTGCTTTGAAAGGCTGGTTAAAGAACACATCGTCTCCAGTCTCCCCCCACGTTCGACCCATTTCAGTTCGCCTAACAATGGAACCGATTACACTAAGGACGGCATCTCAGCTGCTCTCCACCTGAGCCTAGCGCACCTGGAGGAGAAGAACACCCATGTGCGGATGCTATTCCTGGACTTCAGTTTCGCTTTCAACAACATCATCCCATAGAATCTGATGGGCAAACTGGAACTGCTGGGCTTCAATACACCCCTCTGCTATCGGCTGCTAGACTTCCTCACCAACAGACCTCAGTCAATCCGGGTCAGATAGAACACCTCTGATGTCATCAGTCTAAGCACAGGCTTCCCTCAGAGCTGCGTCCTGAGCCCCCTGCTGTTCACCCTGATGACACATGACTGCTTCCCCAGGTTCACCACCAATCACATGGTGAAGTTTGCAGACGACGCCACGGTGGTGGACCTCATCAGAGACGACAACAACCAGAACTACAGAGAGGAGGTGGAGCTACTTATCATTCACTGTCGGAAAGCTGTGTTAACGAAATTTAGTTTTGTATACACTCTGTGTATACTGAATGATAAGTCTAAATGATTATAAGATTTCACTTTGTATTTTCCCCAAAGCCCAAAAAGTCTTAAAGTCTCTACTTCTACGGCTCATAACAATCGCAGTCATGAGTAGGTCTCACCAGCATAGACTAACATTTCAGTCCAAGCTATGCAAGCACAATGTCAGAAAAACATGCACGGTCTGACCAGACTCATGCATTTCAATGCAACATCGGAGCGGATGCTGAATCGTGTCTATTGCTTTCTAGCTTCAAACATTTTGCTGCTGGGTCCCCCTTTGGTTTTCTAGAAAGTTCTGTGCCCACCCTCCCTTTCAACAGCTGAACAGATAAAAATGAACTGTATAAAAGGCATTCTGCAATAAAATAAACCACAATCTTTTCAATTTACAGAACAATCACTTTTAAAGTGTAACAATTTTAAGCCTATCCACTTATTTAACTGGCTAAGATATTTCAACATTGTATTAATACATAAAACATTCAACACCCACCCCCACCTCCATGAAATTACTCTGTCCCCCCGTTTTGAGAACCTGTGCCTTATAAATTAATAGTGATAAAAGATCAGTCTCTCAATTTAATCTTGAAGGGTTTGTGTGTAAAATGCCATCCCCATTTTTGTTTTTTTCCCCTGTAATTTTCCATATTTGTTATGCCACTCTTGTTGCTTTTTATTCTGAGCAAGGTCTCCCTGGAATAGCTGCTCTAATCTCTACAAGCTCACTCACTTGCAAAACAAGGTTAAGTAAAGTTGACACTAGTTAAATATGAGGTCAAACAAAATGACAAACACTGCATCAGCTTTCACTTACTGCTGTTTATTCCAGTTTTGATGTTGTTCACATGTTTCCTATCTAGTTCATACAGTGAATATTAAAACCCTCTTTTAAACAGGGCACAGCGCAATCATGCATCAACTTTTAATCATGTGCTGATTGGTTGTCACGTCAAATTTCTTTTCTAATGTTGCATTGCAGATAAGAGTGTGATTTAATTGAGCTCCATCGTGTTATTACTAATCAGCATCCCAAAATCATCATCTAGCTGGTAAAGTGTTTCCTCAAGTTAGTGTCACGGTCACTTACTGCTACTGTTTAGGTTCAAGTTAAAGGCTAAGCATGACTGAAGGGGCATACAGTTTTTAAATTTGTAATCAGGTCAAAAGAAGCGCATGTCCCCATGAGGAAAGACCAAGTACATTTGAAGCAAAACCCAGAAGACAGAAACTGTAAGACTTGGGTCTGTAAGCAGTTTTAGATCTGATGATGTGTGGATGCAGCAGCAGGGAAATTTTGGAGCAGGTGATGGATGAACTGCAGCTGTGACCAGACCCTGGCACTCCAGAGCTGCATTTGTAATCAACAACACAAAAATGGAAGCAAAAAGCTGAGAAACCACTTAAGCAGAGTTGACGACATCACTATTTTATTCAACAAAATGACATTTTCAAGATGTTTTGATTTTATACACCTAGAATAGTATCTTAATTATTGCTTTAACTGATTTCACAAGTAATTTAAATGCTACCATTTCTCTATTAGTTACATGTGCATATGCCACACATTCTTTAATGCTTCCACTTTTTTTAGTTTACTGCAACTATGAATCATTTGTGACCCGCCATGTTTTATGTATGAACTACACATATAAAGTATCAGAGGCAGCTGTGGTTTGTTTGTAAGGAGGATATGCATGGTAGGAAAAAGGCAAGGCTGGGTTATTTGTATAGTCAGATTTATACACATTGAAATTCAAATAGTTTTAGTGAAAAGAAAATAAAGCAGGGATACAGCAATGGCAGCCTGACATAGATAAAAAACAACAGTAAGCACTGAAGCAGCATAGGAAGAAAAAGTAAACAAAAAAGGAATTATTTCACATGAAAAGTTAAAACATGATAGAAGTTTGTTCCAGGAGGCCATGATCCAGGTGTTTTCATGTAGGTGTAACTTGAGTAGGGTCTTCCCCAACAAAAATTGTAAATTCATCAAACTGTACCTAGGTCCTCTTGCTTCAACTTTCGCAGGGTCAACATCAAGAGCACTATGGTGAGTAGGAAAGGAACTCTGGACTGGTGTATTGAATGTGAACAGCCTTCAACCTTGCACATTAATTATGTACGTAGGTCAAATTAAGGCTGCATTCTTCCTGAAAAGAACTACAAAAAATAATGAATACTCCATGTAGCCAATAGTTGAAGCTCTACATCATAAAACCCCAAACAAATGAAGGTGCAATTACTGTGTGTCACACACAGAACACATGAAAAAATAATGTATATGTGTTTAACTTCATGAGGTTGGCTCTGCCTATAAGTCCTGTCAAACAAATGATCTAATAGAACAGGAAAAATATACCCAGTATTCAAGGCGAGACACACGGTGGGAAAGATCTAAACATTTAATCAAACAAAATAACACAGACAGAACAGAACGTGTAGCTGTGGATCTGCAGATGTACAGCATTGCAGGGGGAGGTGGGACACCACCCATCACTGGCACCCTGGTTGAAGGAGAAACACAGGTAAGTGACCACAATAATCCGATGGAAGATGATTATCCATGTGAGTCACTTACTGAGTTAAACAGTTCAGTCCATTTTCTTGGGTGAGGCAGGATCTAGCACCAGCCAAGTCAAGGGAACAGTCGAGAACAAGGACGGTTCTGAGATCCCGGAGTCCAAAACAGAGGTCCAATAGTCCAGCAGTGAGCTCAGGTAGACACGTCAGATGGAGACAGGCAGGCTCAGTAGTTGAGAGGCAGAGACAAGACATGGTACCAGGAGAACTATGGAACTTTATACTGGCTTTCTGAGCCAAAACAGAAACAGGGCACGCTCAGAGGATAAGAGCCAGGAAACGATCAGGAAACACAAGACAACACTAAACACCCTGTCTAACCACCGGCCTCCAAGAACAAAAACTTGAACTATGAAATCACTCAAACTAAAAAAAACAAACTCGGACAGAATGATCTGGTCCCGATACTTGGGCTGAGCCGTATATAAGGCATAAGGAGCAGGTGGATAAGATGAATAATAATTAGTGATCGGGGAGGGTTTGACGGGTGAGTAAAGTGAACAATTAGGCCTGCTATCAGGGCAGCAAACATGACAAATGATTGTGGGAAACCATAAAACTCCTACTTTATTCAGCAGATAGGAACATAAGGAGGTCTCTATACCAAATTAACTACCAATAGAAAGTATCCAGCTTCCTTTTTTTTCTACCTCCTTCTTCCTGTAAGCTATTTCCGCACAGCACTTATTACAGCAACTACATGTTTGTAATTTCCAACAGATCTGCATAGGGCGCCACAATATAATGCTAACTTTGTAAAGATGGGACACAGAATAAGATATGTTTTAATTGCTTCTGTACATTGTTAAGTTCTGGTGCTAAAAGGACCGAGGATATAGGTTTCTGATGATATACTGCATATTAGTAACACAGATACTGGCAGAATTTTAATGCTACTCTTTATATGTGTGTTGGGGGGAGTTGTGGAGATTTTGCTGATAAGGAAAATTGACATTTGACACAATCTGCTATAACCAAAGATAAATAGTTTGGCACTGATTGTAGGGCTGGGAGATAATCATTTGAAGACAATAATGATTTGATTGCTCATCGGCCATTGGTCAGAAATTACAACACAGAAGATAATAATATTAGAGACAGGGAAAACCAATCAAAAAGGTTTTTGAAAAAAAAAAAGTTTTTTGCATATTTTGGAACTGATATTAACCTACTAAAAAGGAAAGAATTTAAATATACTTACTTTGGAGACATAAAAGCAGACCCACAGTATAAGATAAAGAAAAAAAAAAAAGGAAGAAGGCTAGTTTATATCTATTTTGGTATAAACAATAATCCAGACTCCCCAGGGAAAATAATAAAAACAAATAGTTCTTGCTTCCTGGGACATCTTTTAATTATAAGAATTGTACCTGCGATTCGGCTGGCTCTGATCACTGAACCCAAACCACAGACTGAGCCTCCATGTAAAACACCATGATGCCTTTGTGTATTGAGCTTACTTTCCTAGATCCAGAAATGAATTGGGCTTCATAATAATTATATTTTAGTCAGTATTAGGGTTTTTAAACGTAATCCAATACCATAAAACATTTTTTCATATTATTCCTGAGAACTATGGTTTATGGAAATCCTTGAGAGTCCAGCAATAACTGTACCTTTCCCTAGCTGGAATACAACATTCCTCTTTTGTCACTGCTGGTGAGGAGGCTGAAAAATGAATGAGAGACACTTTTCCAGTATTCAGATTAGAGAAAAAAAATTTTAACAAAAAGAGAACAATATAATTATATTTCAGTCAGTAAAAGATACATTTCATGGTGTGGAAACTCAACTGGCACCCCCATACTCCTATAATATAAATCTGTGTGCATCTACATCTTTAAGCTACAAGTAGCTGAAGAAAGCTCTACCAAAGCATGACTTATTGAATACTAAAATTAGTTTGTTATAGTTACGTTACTGTATAAATACCAAAACATATTTTTTCTGTCAAATTCAAAATAACATTATTACAATATTCATGTATTATTAATATCATTACATCATTATAAATCATAGTGCAATGTTAAATATGATCAGACATTTTAGCAGTAATGGGAATAATTGCTGTGTTTTTGTTTTTAACAAAAGCTGTTAGATCACAATCCGTTTTGTTTTTTTCTATTTGTCATATTTTTGTGTAAATCCCTTGAAACTGTAGTAACTGTGGTGAACTTACTCAGTTTGAAAGATAGAATCCTATTAAAACAAAAAATCGATTAAAGGCAAGTTTTTAGATTTAAACTATTTGTCCAGTTTGTTTCAAAAAGAATATAAACTGATATTAATATATTTCATCTAAATAGATTTTGCATCAGCTTCAAATCCGTTTTTGTAAATGAATAATTTTTAAACATCCATTTACTGTATAAACAATAACCACTAGATTGTGCAGAACATTTATTTTAAGGTGCATCAACCTCATAAATTATCAACATATTTTCTCTCATAATACAGTCAGTTAAATAATCTATCATCTTCTGTGGCTTGAGCATCTATATCAGTTATATGTCTGTTTCCATAACATATATGAATATTTTCATCAAGCAAAAGCACTTCCAGTTCCAATTTCACGTACATAAAAATGCCTATATTCATGTATCCTTTTTTCTTTTGCTATCAATTTGATTTTCCGGCCAGGGAGCACATTTCAGTCCAGCAAATGCTCCTCTCTCTAAGCCCGGCATGCACCATTATCCATAGTTTTATGTTTTTCTGCATTCCACTGTCTAACAGGAGGTTTTCCCAACTCATCATCGAGTTTCGTCTGTTGTGAAATTGTTTGGTAATGTCTACTTTGAGCCTTTTTAGATAAAACCGATTAGTTTTATGCCTAATGATGGAATTTTTTTCTCCTACTAAACGAATAAACATGATGGCAGGATTAAATAGGCCTATCTTTGTCTCTTCTTGTTAGTGTTGGAAATGAAAAAAACAAACAAATCGCAGCTGTGTTTTGACAGAGAAGAAACTCATGTTTTAATCATGCTGAATCGAAAACAAAAATCACTGTGAGCTTACTACCAAGCTTTTAAAAATGCAATGTATAATACCAATGGTTCTTGGCTCTGGATTTTTTTATTTTTCTGTCTCGCAGGATTCATCTCACTGGTTTCATACATGTCTTTACCACATCATTAATGAGTCAACAAGGCTGAAAACTTCAACAGGCTCAAAAACACAGATATGCAGGAAAACAAATCAGGGACATATTCTATTTATAAGAGGAATCTAAATCGCTATTGAGACACTTTTAAGTATTTTTTGTGTTTGGGACCTTTATAATACTATGATGATTTTATTTTCCTTTTTTTTTATCAGTACCTTCTGTTTTTTTTTAAAGAAATTCAACTTATGCTACAGAAAGTTAATCTTAGATTGTTCCTTTAACAGCATCCTTTTACATCAAGAATGTAAAACAAATAAGATGCAATACAAAAGATAAGATCCAAAAAAATTTCCCCACAGACATGTCAAAAAAAGTAAACATTTCTATTTTTAATTTTTGTAAACTAGGAATCCACAGTAGTCTACTCATGCTAGCATTTATTGCAACAGAGTAATAGAGATTTTGCAGGTTTCTCATGGCATGTTGCATGTTAAGATTTATATCTTCTTGTCATTTATTAATCACTTTTTGTCATGTTCGGATTAATGTGTCTAACCCACATGCAGAACACTCGGAGGCAGAAGAAAAGTTCAAAGATTTATTTACAATTAATGTACAAAGTTTGATCAGATCCAGGAGGGGACTTGACTGGTCACGAGTGGGTTCACTGCTGAGGAGGACAGAGAGATAAGTGGAAGTCCAGGTGTTTTGCAGGTTGAGAGTGTTCAGGTCAGTACCTGTTCAGGAGTGGAGCAGAGCTGCAGAGGGGGGGAACCTTGAGGGTCCAGAGGTTGTCGGCAGGCTGAGGGCGGAGGCGGAGGTAGAGCTTACAGAGTGCAGGCAGATCACAGATTGAGTTTCCTTCCAGTAATCTTCTGAGAGCGGGCAGGCAGATACTTGACAGAGACAGCTCTCCAGAGTTCTACTGAGAACAGATCACTGGCAGAGAAACTCTCCAGAGTTTCAGGTATTCAGGCAGGATCTACCTGGGAAGCAGAGAGGAGAAAACGGGATCAGGTTTGGTTCACAAAAGTCAGAGATCACAGACAGGCAGGTTGGCTCAGGCTTGCTAACCGTTACTGGCAAACACTCTGGCACTGGAGTGAAGCCCTCCGCCTCCTTAAGTGCAGATCTCCTGATGAGCAGATGGGAGACAGGTGGTGGCAATCAGCTCAGGCTCCAGGAGATCTCGTATGCCCTCTGGTGGAGGAAGTGGACAAACCTCCAGATCCCAACACTTTTGAATCCAAAGCCCAGCTGCTAGTAAATGACACTATCTGTATGTCGTCTTGTTTCATATTAAAGTAAAAACCATGTTAAAATGCTAACTGTGTACCACACATTGTGCTGTAACAGCCTGACTTAGAAAGAAAGAAACACTACAGCAGCAAAAATATATTTAAAAAAAAAAGTAACTTTGTTTCACACAATATTTAATCTTTGATTCAGTGGAGGTTTTTTGACAATACTTGACCATGCCGATGGAAGTTGGCTTGACTTGAGGGTGATTCTGACAGGACAGGATTCTGCCTCTTGTCCTTTATTCTGTGTTTAGATCAGACCTCATGTTGTAGTCCTAAAGTAGTTCTGTCTATTGGGATTTTTGTACTGTTTTTACCTGGATTCTGCTGGTTACTGATCCTAGACTGTTTCACTGACCTCAACTTGGATTTCCCATCAGCCGGCCTCAGCAGATGGCTGCTCACTCTGAACCTGGTTCTGCTGGAGCTTTCCTCCTGTTAAAAGAGAGTGTTTCCTCTCCCCTGTCACTACATGTATGTTCGGTGTGTGGGATTACTGTAGAGTCAATGACAAAACGCAAGCGAATATCTTCTCCACAAACTCATCTAGGAGGAGCCTGTCCTGCAAAGTCAATGAGTCAATCCAATCAGCTGGTTCCCCTTAGATAGAAACTTTCGACCCATCTGACTGTAAGACTGATTGAATTGTCTCTGCAAAGCAGGTATCCCCAAAGCCGGTCCTCCAGGGCCGCTGTCCTGCAGGTTTTAGAGGTTTGTCTGCTTTAGCACCACAAAAGCCTGTTTTATTCAACTATTAGTGGAAATCAGCTGTGCTGGAGCAGGGAAACCTCTAAAACCTGCAGGACAGCGGCCCTTGAGGACTGGCTTTGGGGATGCCTGCTGTAAAGGGCTTTGAGATGACATGTGTTTTGAAATGGCACGATATAGACTGAACTTAATTGAATTCTCCAAGCCATTGATATAAATGTTTACTTGAGTGCCTGAGTGTGAAGGGGTCAGGATCGGTGTTGTTTTTGCCATCGATGAGTTAATATGTTAATCAGTTAATATGTTGAATAAGCCTTTATTAATGACCATACTGAAATAAACATGGCTACTTGATGACAAGCATAAAGAGACTTGCTTGTGGTTTTGTTTTTCAGACTAAGATGGGCCAAAGATGTTGATAGGTGTTTTGTTAGACTATTAAAAATAATTACATTTCTGCTTGTAATGCATGTAATCTGTCAGAAGGATCACCTAGCTGCACCCCATACATTGTTCTACTCAGCTGCCCTAAGGCAATCTCAACTGAAGAAACAGCAACATCGTGACAGTGGACTATATTTGCATGACTATGTTAATAACAGTACTGAACGAAACCAAACCAAGAAAAGACAATATTTTATTTACCTTAAATTACCTGCTGTTAGTTGTGTGCTGAATATGAAAGCAAATTTTCTCCTGATTCCAGCAACCAACAAAACAAGCTGTCAAAAGTTCTCTTTGATTTTAGTATTTAATGAATGAGGAAAAAATCTGTTGTGTATTGTGTCACTCATTGCATACAGTAGAGGAAATTGTGAAATTTAGTATATATTTTTAAGGCTAGTAATTAGTCATTTAATAATTTACTACTGTGATTTGAGGGCACAGAGTTTCAGTTTTCAGAGTGGTTGTCTACTCAGTTTGAACATAGAAAGTTTTTTTAAAGAAAATTAAAGGAGGCAGAGAGAGGGAAACCGAATGAGGCAAGAACTGCATAATCTGAGAATGATGAGGAGGGGGACATAATCGCCTTTTTTAATGTGCATTGCTATTTTTATCAGCCTTTTGCTTCAAGTAACAAATAGAGTTGTTGTTTTGTTTTCTTTTTGACAGCTAACACCATTCTACATTATTCTTTTATTTTGGTAGTTTAGCACACTAGTCTGCTTATATATAAAAATAAATGTGCACATTTGATATATTCACATTTATGTATGTATGTATTCTAAGGCATAAAACCAACTTGTATTGCATTCATTTGCTGAAAATTACATACAGGAGGTGTATTTTTTCATATAGACAGAGAATACAGAGTTATTTTTTAACAAAAGTTTACAAAAAATAGACTAAACATTTTTCAGATTTTGTCAACTAAAACTCTACTAAAACTTTTTTTGAGTTTTATTGAATAGAGGTTGACTAAAACTCTAGCATATTAAATGACATATACGCATTTTGGTCCAAAAGATTAAGATTATGAATAGAAACTAGAATTTGCCAAGAACACTGGTCAAGACACAAATCTGCTCTGCCAAGTCGGAAGTTGTAGCTCTACTGGTTTGATACCTACAGGAAAAAGTTTAGTCTTTTCTTTAAACTGAGAAGTTCTCTGTTTTTTGATGGGAGAGTGATTAGAAAGATGAACCAGAAAATGGACGTCTTTCATTTTTCAGTCCATCTATGTTCAATCATCACATAAGTTTATGTAAAATGCTGCATTCGTGATACAACCTAGCAGACATTTGCAAGAATATACAGGGAGCATACTTTGGCTTTGTTGTTGAAGTGAGCATACTTTGTTTTTTTGCTGAAGTACAGTCTTGGTGGGGGGCAAAGGAGGCCAAAGCCTCAGCATGTTAATGCAGTTTGTTTAAAGTCATAGGGAAGTAATATTAAATGTGAATTTATTCTGGCTTAAACATGTATATAAATGTACTCTTTATCAGAAGATATTGTCCCAAAAGAACATTTCTATTTAAAAAAAATCCTGTCTCAAAATCTGTGGGTTTTTTTTCGTTATCTTATACAAGCCAGTTAGTTATACGTCAGCTTGTACAACTGAATTCGTCCAATCATATATCAACGGTCATCTGTCAATCAAATTGTTTTGGTCATAGCATCTTGATTCATATGTCACAGCTAATATACGCAATGGTTGTAATATGTAATAAGTTCGAGTTCTGTCCCAGTGTTCATGGGGATGGACGTCTGTGTCTTCAGCAGGCGTAGAGCTAACAGGACTGGCAGCGTTCCGAGGCAAGGGCTCAAACATGTACGGCTGTAAGCCTTCTACACCAAACCAAGCTTCTGCCGCCCTGGCGTCCTCTTTCACAACATCTTTTCCTACTTT
>NW_015151019.1:383168-385685 GCF_000732505.1 Cyprinodon variegatus | reverse complement strand
ATGTAATTTCCCATTGGGAACCTACTAGCACTAAATAGCACTGTTAGCAAGATGCTTCCGAAACACCCACCACAACCAAACTTGCTCGCGAACCTTCCACCACAATAATCCCGCCGCCTTGATTAAACCACCAATCACATTCACTTTATTCACTGGTATAAAGTCGGGCACCAGTCTGGAGAATTCGGAAAGGCAACCGTTGAAACAGCCGCTTCCCTAAGACTTTAAACAGAATTTGAGTCATTCTCCTCCTTAGACAGACTTCTATGATCTTGCACTGAAAGCAAGATTACACTAATTTTTTTCATTTGGAATGTAGCAACAATTATCCATTGACCATCTGAGGTGGCTTGGATTGCACCAAGAAATGTCGTAAAAGCTTTTGAAAGAGGTGTAGGACAAAATTAGGAAGGGCATCTATTAAATCCAGCATGACCTTAAACTTGAACGAAGATCCTACTCTTAAACACAAACTACATATTTTGATCTCCTAAAGAGGTATTATTCTATCTAGAATGGTAAGCCTGAAAACAGAGTTTCCCTTTGAAAATACAGCAACACCAGTGGGTAGCACTGCTGCCTTTCAGCAAGAAGGTTCCAGGTTCAATTACCAGCCCAGGGTCTTTCTGCATGGAGTTTGCATCTTCTCTCTGAGCATGCACGGGTTCTCTCCGGTTACTCTGGCTTCCTCCCACAGTTCAAAAACATGACTGTTAGGTTAATTGGCTTCTCTAACTTCTCCTTAGGAGTGCATGTTCATGGTTGTGTGTCTCTGTGTTGCCCAGCAACAGAGTGATGACCTGTGCAGGGTGGACCCTGCCTCCCACCAATAGACTGCAGGACACCGTGACTAAGGACTAAGCAGGAGAGAATGGGTGGATGGATGGATGGATGGATGGATGGATAGATGATAAAGATGGTATTTATTAAAAAGCTTCTCTTTCCAAACTCCTCCATGACGTCACTGGTAAACTGTGCATGCTTATAATGAAACTGTTAGTGTGTTCTGATGTAAATTTAGATTGTATACATAAAGGAATGAGAAAAACATATGTTTTAAAGGTTTTAGTATAAATACATCTGATTCCTAATAAAAAGGGTGGACAGGGGGTATTTTTAGTTGCTTGTTTTGCAGGATATCCAGTAAAAGTGCTGTACTTTAGAAACCAGAGTAAAAGTTTCCCTGGAAAAAAATAATTCTTCAGATTATTAAAAAAAAAGTGACACCTTTCATCTAAGTAGCACTGGAATTGGGCCAGACCACAACCAGAGAAATGTACAAAATGACAGACTGTTAACCTGAATCTAGTGATGGGAGGACATTCTGATGTCTCACATAATTAGCACATCAGTCTCTGCCCTAGACCTAATTCTGTCAAAAACAGCATCAGGCAGGACATAGAAAAAGGTAAGGGGATTTTGCTTATTTCTCTGCAGAGCCACAACAAACACCACTGCTTAGTTGAGATCCTCAAGGACACAGGTGTGTACTGTGTGCTTAACCTCTGTTGTTAAATATAATAAAGAATGCATCATTGTGCGGTATAGTGCCTATGAGGGTGTGATCCGTGAAGGAGAGACCATTATAAAAGCATCATAAATGAAAAGAGGCTGAAGATAACAGTTTCTAAACACTGCTGCTGCTCTACTGCAATACATAATCACTACAGAAACAGCACATTACTGCGCATCCAAACAAAATGCAGCTCAAAAAGCTGCCCATTTAACCTTGACTTAAAGCCAGCTTCAACCTTCAGAAGATAGACATGAAAAATGGCATAAAGGAAAGAGTGAAACAGAATGTGTTAGGGCATTGTATCATTTACAGATAGAATTTTACGTTGATCTTTTTCTCAGCAGCTTGATTATCCCACCAAACCGAAGGCAGCCATTATTCATCTAAACCTGCAGACTTCATCTGCATGTTGTAATACATCTTTCACATTCTAGCTTGTCTTCTCTTTGATTTACAATCATCTTTCTTGTAAGTCCTGGTATTTTACAACCAACATACATTAATTGAGAAAGATATTACCTCAGACAGGAGAGTTGAAGCAATGATTATCTATTAAAGATATCCTGTTAATGAGTTTAAATTGAAAAATTTTCAGCGGGAACACTATATATATATATATATATATATATATATCTATATATAGATATATATACATATCTAGTGAGTGTCAAGACCACTGTTCAAGATGAAACAACTAAGATCCAGGAGTACATCAGGAAGATGGCCTCCAAAGACAAATGGCTTGGTGAATACCTCAGGCAGGAGAAAACCGAAAGTGAGTACAAGAAAGATGAAGGAGAACCATTATGGAGGGACAAGCCGCTGCACAGCGTGTACCACAGACAAATAGAAGAAGTGGCTGATATCAAAAAATCCTACCAGTGGCTGGAAAAGGCTGGACTGAACGACAGCACAGAGGCACTAATAATGGCAGCACAAGAACAGGCACTTAGTACAAGATCAATAGAGGCCGAGGTCTACTACACCAGGCAGGACCCCCG
>NW_015151019.1:380440-382465 GCF_000732505.1 Cyprinodon variegatus | reverse complement strand
TTTTTTTATGTCAATACCCTGTGCAATAATCCTGTGTAATAACGCTGCTAAATAACATAACTTCAGCTATCATAAATGTAGACGCATTGTATTATCTGTATATACCCCATGCACCTCTTCCTCCTTTTGGCACCTTATTCTTCTTTTTGACAAATCACCCGATTTAACGAGTAAATTTCCCCACGGTTAGTTAAAAAAAGTTGATCAGTAAATCAACTCATAAGTCATAACCAAACTCATAATCAACCACTTTTGGAATTTACTTAATCATATTTACTTTACACAATTGCTTTATGTCCTACCCTGCTAACATAAAACAATTTTGCTAAAGTAACTAAATATGATTAATTAAATGTCGAAAATGGTTGCATTATTTTTGTGTTCCATGCAATCTGCCCTATCCATTGAAGACAAAAGGAGTCTTCACCTCAGATTTATTTTCCCCCAGATAGCACTGCACACTTTCTAGGGACTTGTAAATCCCGTCTTTAAGTCAAGGAGGAAGGGGGGAATCAATGCAGGAAGGTGGTCATAATGTTTTGCTGGTGAGGACCATTCAGCAATACATGTTATAAATGCTAAACTAAAAGTTAACGCTGTTGTGCTTTTCAATGGTAACAATCTTATAAAATGCAGGTTCTTGTACCTTTCAACTATTAATCTCTTTCATCTCTTTGACCTTTTTTGACACAGCCTTCCTAAAGGAAAGATTAGAGATTAGCCCCTTCCATGTTTTTCAATCAAACTTATCAAACTATAATAGACAGATACAACAAGGGGCGACCAAAATCCATTCAGGACTTTTGTGTGATTGCACTAGAAGTGGCTCAGATAACAGTATTTGATCACCAATTGGACCTAATTGGATGACTTTGCAGTGGGAGGTTGGTTTTAAAGGTTGGTGCCAGGACAACATGCTGCTTGTCTGTATTTGTATGTGTGTGTGTGTGTGTGGGGGGGTATTGGTGTGGGTGTGTGCCAGTGCTAGTCCATGCTGCAGCTGAATAACAGATGTTGGCTGACACTCAAGGCCATTTGTCATTTATCAGTCGAAGCAAAAAGGGCTGGAAGGTGTTACAATAAGTCAATGTCAAAGGCTTGGACGGCGAGAAAGGCATCCAAACATTTCAATACTGTTTAACCCTCTACCTGTTCTATATTAATGGTGGAGTTTGACCTACTGGGTGCACTGCACATTCTTCTCTTCTGGTATCCCTATAAATTACCTGGTGTCATGTAGCTCTGGAGGTCTGCCTGACTGAAGTCAGGAACTCAATTACAAAGAGATTAGCATTTTTATTTTTTTATTTTTTGCAACCTATTTTTTACTGATGTAGATTTCCTTCATTTATCTTCTCTTCAATTGTTGACTCTTTATGCACAAAAAGAAGAACCGCAGCTAAATTATGGTACTAAAATAGATTTTTCTTTTTCCATCTGAAACATCTTGGCATATTTTGAAAAATATCTCTGCCTGTTACCTTGATTCATGTTGGATAAAATCTGACGGTTTTACAATTTTTCAGTTTTCTGCTATTACTTTTTGTCACCTCCTGCAAAGAATGAACTGGGTTTCTTTTTTTTAAGCGATACACTTCATAATATGTTTTTACAACAGTGAGATTTACCACAGTTGTGTAAGCAGCTGAAACGGTACCATTTTGTACAAGCTTAAGATGCATATTAGGTTAAATTTAACTCCATTACATTCGGTCCTTTCACAGCCTCCATCTTTAATAAACAGCTGCAGTGTCTGGAAGTAGTTAAGCAAATGCCTAATTGACCATTCATTGCCTAGAGTAATAAAAAGCTCTGTTGTCTCATGATGTACTATCAGATATATAAATATATCCAGCTAATGAGACAAGATAATACATAATATGAGTTTAAGTCAGGAAGTGGCTAGATGTCACAATATTTCAGGAAACCTGATTTAAAAAAAACGAAACAAAGAGAAGAAAAAATTAGCGTCCATTGTTTAACAGTAAAAAAAAGAGAAAAACTAAACCTTTTTTTATATATATA
>NW_015151019.1:313893-379948 GCF_000732505.1 Cyprinodon variegatus | reverse complement strand
TTTTATTTAGAGGAGGAAAGCGGGGGGCGTACATGTTTGAGCCCTTGCCTCGCAACGCTGTCAGATCTGTTAGCTCTATGCCTGCCCGAAGACACAGACGTCCATCCCTATGGACACTGGGGGAATATTAGCTGCGGCATATAAATCAAGATGCTATGACTGAAACAATTTGATTGACAGATGACCATTGATATATGATTGGCCGAATTTAGGTGTTAAAGTTGACGTATAGAATTTCTTTACTTTAGGGATAATATCATCTGATAAAAAGTACATTTGTATATGTGTTTAAGCCAGAATGATTTGACATTTCAATATGACTTCCCTACGACTGTAAACTGGGAAGCTGGATCTATGATTCCCTAAAAGAGCTAACCCCTAAGAACGAATACGGAGCAACAAAGCAGATACAAACATAAGTGATGTGAGATAAAAATGTTTAGCCAGTCTGACAGTGGTTACAGCATTTTTGTAGCTTTCTGCCACTATGTCACCATAATGTGTTGAACGAGGATCTCAAAATGTTCCTACTCAGAATGCACTTTCTGAGCCAAAGCCTTGTAAACCAAAGAGGGAAACCGCCAAATAGTTTGCTTCTTAGTAAAAGTTGCTGGCAGTTAATTGCCCTATTTACTATGTATCTATTATATGTCAACTACGTTCTGAATGTAACTATCTTAAATGGAAATATCTTCTTAAAATGGTAAGATATACAAATTTAGGACAAAGTGCTTTTTTGTTTTTTTTTCATTAGTGAAAATCTCAATAATAAAAAAGTGTTGCTTTCCATAACCCAACTCTGCTGCTGGCCCAGAATGGTAAGCCTCGAACTGTCATCAGCCACTTTTTGGAATAAATTAATTATGATTATGATTAGATTATAGAAAATTCGTGTAAATCATCTTCTGGCAGGGGTTGTCATCTGCAGTATACTGTACAGGTGTCAGGTATAAAACAAATAAAACATTAAAACTCAGGCTTCCTATAATGCCTCTAACTAATTATTGACATACGTTCCAACATGCTTTCGATCTCTTTTTTATTCCAATTTGTCATACAATCAAAGCTCAGAAAATACTTCATGTTTTACATTTGTCTCATGATAAAAGCTAAGCAACATTAACTAATTTCTATCTTTATGACAAATTTAACTTCAACAAGACTTAGTGTGTTGTTGAATATTTGCCCTCGTTCCACAAACTCTTATTGCAATATTTCACATTTTCTAGAAATAGTTTTTTTTTTAAATGTCAGATATCTAATTATAAACCTTGGGGTGACTTTTTTTTCTGTGCAGGTCGTTTCTGTTGAAGGGTATGTTCTGCGGGAACTGATGGCTTTTTTTATTATGAGACAACAGTACGACAAAAACAGGACAATTGTTCATGTTGACAGGTCTCCATAATTTCCCCAGAACTATGGAGGCTCGGCTCAGCTATTTCTGACAGAGCGGAGCTCAAGGTCATCATTTGCGCTCGCTCCAGTGCACTCTCCCGGTTGTTTGGAGTGCACAACCACAGCCAAGGTGCTTACCTAAATATGGATATCGTCCTTTCCCCATACCGCCACACAGAAAAAGCCTAAGTTATTTTATGTGGCTGTCATAAAAACACCTATGGATAACAGCCAAAGAATCCCTACTTAAAAACATAGTCACACCGCATCACAGGCAAGGATAAATGATGCACACAGCCACATACCTGGAACACCACCAGCCCTGCAGCCACACAAACGAAGCCTTTTAATGCTCCCAATCAGCCAAACCCATCCTTTAATACTGAACAATATTGCCACAGCCCAGACAGCAGCTAAAAGAATATTTACACAATTCAATTGCAGGACAGACAGGGCACAGATCATGTGGCACTCAATTAGTAAGAGACAGGCCACTTCCGGAGGGGAGAAAAGTGCATAGAGGCTTAATAAAGACATGGTTCACAATTTAGACATGGATTCTGTACTTTCATCCAAGGTGACACCCAGTGAATAAGCAGGAGAAAGGGTACAACAGGGTTAAAGACGAGGCTTCATGGAGAATTAGGGTTGAAAAGATTTAAATGAGGGAGCGAAAATGAAGGAATAAAAACACCTCAGCAGCTCATCACAGTTGGGAATAGCTTGCTTCTCGAGGCTTTCCAGTCTGAAGAAATTCTTCAAACCTGTATCTGTAAACCTCCCGTTATTAAACTAGCCAACCAATTAAGGTTATAAAAGCAGCAGAGATAGCTTATTTAAATCAAATACATAATTAGAAATAATTGTAAACCTGGATAAGTTAAAAAAACTTATTTGAATCATGTTAAGAATTATTTCAATTTCCTTTATAAAGTCTTACTATGGAGAACAGATGTCAAATTCCTTGTTTGTGTGTAAAAGCTCAGCCGTTTAAGCTAATCTCTTTTTGGGGGGTAGAGTTGCTGTTTAAACTTTATTTCCTGTGTAAAATGTTCTTGGTATTATTTGAGAAGCTTATTTGTTGACCTTTTCTTGCACCAGACAGAATTTTAGGTTTGAGTCAGGGTTATAAGTTAAAATGCTCCAAACATTTCCTTCTCTGGTCAAATTTTTTTCCCTGGGATTAAAATCAGGAATTTGTGATTGGCTTCTAAATAACAAGAGAGAGAGATTATTATATTAAGATATTATGTTAATATTTCTTCTTTAAAATTGTTCCATCATTATGCCAAGAATTTTATTATGTGCATTACGTCATCCTACAGCAAAACTGACAAATAAAAAAACAAGATGTTACAGCTTGAACACCAGGAGGAAGGTTGCTAAGTTTGTAAAGCATTCTGACTTTTTGATATGTTAAAAAGAAAGTTCTACCCTCTGATGTGAGAAATCTTTCTGTCAGGTACAAACTGCCCGTGTTTAAGGGAAACATAAACCAAAGACAATCAATCAGCCATGTAGAAACACCCAGACAGCAGAATCGAAAAATGTCACGCTGTTAGTCTGGGTGTGGGGCAGATCTCTCTCTCTCTCTTCTCTGCAGGGCGTGACGGACAGGTGCGGTTCATCTCGGTTAATTAGGAGCCTACTTAAGGAGGGCGTCAGTTCTTTCTCACTACCAGCGTGGTATATGACCACCCAACTTTGCTCCATGATATTTCCATGCCAGCTCTAATTCTGGGTCTCTGTCTTTTCCCTTTTAGTTCAACCATCCAAGCCACTAGAACCTCCAGGCCTGGATCTTCCTTATCATTTGGATCTTTCAGGTCACCAGTCTGCCTCAGCCCTCCTCCAGGAGCCCGCCTGCCTGTCCACCCTCCTACACATCAGCACCAGAAAGAGTCTCAGTTTGCACCTGAACCCAGGACACCACCGTCCCAAGCCTAAGACCAACATTGAACCCCGTGAATTTGGCATTCTCCACCTTCCCATCTTCTCTGACTAATTATTCACCACTAACCTAATCTTTCCCTCAAGCAGAACCCAGGACGGTCCTGCCAGACACCATTTCCTGTTCCCTACACAATAAAACTCTTCTTAAACCTAAACTGACTGTGATTGCCCTGATAGGACAAAAAATACTTTCCCCGTTTTTTTTTTTTCTCAAATCTGGAACTTGGACTTGGGGGCAGCACTCTCAGCAGAGATACCCAGACTTCCTTTTCCTCAGACACCTCCTTTAGCTCCTCTGGTAAAATATGTTTAAAAAATGTTTAAACATCTTTCTAATTTGTGTTTAAGTGAATAAAAGCTATAGCAAAAATGTTGATTTTTTTTTTCCTGCTTTTTATAATAAAACATTCTGACACAACTGCATATCAAAACATTTATAGGCAAAGAAATTAATATTTGAATGCAACATTTGTTGGCTTTAAATTATCAAGCTGAATTTCATTAGTGTCTTTTCTTTGCAGATTAATAATTGTTACATTGCTAAACCCCATCCTGTACTGATTCTTTCTCATTAGCTATATTTTCCTCAGTCTGTGCTAGGAAATAAAACCTTTTCTGTCTCTTTACCAAGAAATCTGACAAAACACACCATAGCTGCTTCTTTTTGTTCTCTTTCTTTGTACTTACATTAATGTTGAAGAGGGTGTGGTGAGCTAAGGGATGAAAAAATGTGCAAACAGAATCCTGAGCCGACCACAGCATGAGGAGACAGCTGGGGGCGAGCTGTTACACGAGGAGGTCAGGGAGCAGAACTAAATCTGGCCTTATTATTCAGCTTTGTTAAAAGTATGAGCAAAATGGTCTTCACTGAATGCAACTTATTTATGGAAGCTTAGAGGGGGCTATTGGAAACAGGCATATTCAGCCCTGGATAGGAGAGCGTATTTCATGGTATTAAAAAGCAAAACCTAAGCAGACAACTATAAAACAAGAAGAAACACTAATAAATCTGAAAATAAAACATAAAAAGTTAAGCACTTGTTTCTACTTATGGAGTCAAAAGAAGAAAAGAAAACAGCAGCAGCAGAATCAATCATCATAAACATAAAAAGCAAACACACACCCTCAGGTACATCCCAGAGGCCCATCATAACCTGAAAACAATACAATTGGAAAATATATCCTCATCCAAGTCTGACTCAGAGAGAGAGTGATGGAATAAAAAGGAATTTGCATATAAATGAGGTAGGGGGTTCGTATCAGATTTTCTTGAATAAAATTATATAGAGACTGCCTGTTGACGGCATGTCAGCTAATATCTTCTCACATGCGACATAAAACCTTATAAACCTAGATATGGGTCAGACAGGAACATTTCTATCAGACCTTTTCCTTGGAGTTCTTTTTATCTTGTTCTGTGATTGTATTAGTTTTTCTCTTACTACTACTTTTGATCAAACTTATTCATAATTTACCTCTGGGCCAACTTATTGACATCTAAAAAGAATTTCAAAAAAGATATTGTCAAGTAAACCACAAGGAAAATCATCTGGTGTCTCAGAAACTCTGACAGCTGACAAGCAAAACAGCAAGTCCTTCACAGAACAGCTGAGTAATATAAATATGTTAAATTACAGTTGGACTATGTTTACTAATTAGATGATTCCTGAAGGTTTATTTGTATTGTGCCATTTATACACAGGGTTAATGGGTCAATAATGCTAAAGAGGTGACCCAGTGATAAAACAGATACATCAGAAGCATTAAAATTCACATCACAAAGAAGTGATAACACAATAATTGTTCTTTATTGGAAGGTTGACTTGAACATTGATGTTTTCAGTGTTGATTTAAATGAGTCGACTATTTCTGCAACGCTAAGGTTTTCATTTAGTTTGTTTTAGAGCTGAGAAGAATAGAACAATGTTTTTGTCTGCCTATAAGAGCCTCACAAAAAACAAAACAACGAGGGGTGAGGCAGGAAATCGCAGCTTATCACTCTCCCCTTAATGTAAAACTAAGAAAAAAAATATCAACAAACTTCACAGAGGTTTTGGGAATTATCCCTCCATAGATTCAGTGCTCAGAAAAACAATTTTTCGTTGTATACTTTTTGGCAACCTGAGAATCCAAAGTGCAGAGAATCAGGAGAACAACCCCTCAAAAAGCACCAGAGATATTTTTTTTAATTAATTTCTTCACCTCTTTTTGTGCAGCTGTGTGGCTGGTCCATCACTGGCTCTCCACGAGTGACACTAGTTTCAGGTAGTGTTGCACCGATACCGATACCAGTATCGGGCGAGGCCCTGATCCAACACTAAAATGGTGGTATCTGTATCGGCGAGTACCAACAAATAGGGCACTGATACCATTTTGAGAGCCAAAAGTTTATTCAACTATTGTTACCCTTCCAGGTAGGCAATAAAAAGTTCTACTGGATTCACTTTCCTGCTTCACAAAGGTAGGCAGCAGCTTGACAAAGCCATGATGGCAATTATTTTACATCCAGTAGTATGCAGTTCTCCATATATACACACACAAATCAGTTTCAAACAGATAGTATCGGTATGGTATCGGTATCGGCCAAAGCTGCACAGCCAAGTGTCGGGTATTGGTGTCGATGCATCACTAGTTTCTGGTCAGGGTGGAAACACCATTTTGTAAAGGACACAACTGCTTTCTCTTCCAGATTCTTTCCTGAGATCACTCAGTGCAAACACTTTAAATAATGTTTCATTATCGATTAAATAACTATGAGACATGTCAACAGAAATTGCAATACTCACAGATTACAGATGGCAGCTCCTACCACCAGGGTCAATTCTTTAGAAAGTCGGCCAACAATACCAGCAAAAGAAACATTTTATATTCACAGCCTGCCATATCATCACATCATACACATGTGGGTAAATTAGGAGAGATCACTGGCCCAAGCCTTTTTTGTTTTAATACAGTGTTCTGGATCAAGGACACTGAATGCACAGGGCTCTCTGATAAGTATAACCCACTCTTTGCATATAGTTTCATTTCATTTCCAAATGTTGTTCTAATCAGATAAACTGTTTCGGAAAACGTTAGTTTTGATGCATAACAGCCAGATATAATTAGGGTTCAGCAAGATTATATATGAACAATAGAAAACACTCCTAACATGGAAAATAACAAATACCGCAGAGTGGGAGAATAGAGATAGAATGAAGCAGAATGATGAAAAGTGGTCCCTTTGTCCTCCAGCAGTCTAAGCCCATAACAGCATGACTATAGAGATAGCTCAGGATAACCTGAGCCCCTCTAACTATATTTAGCTTTATTTAAAAGAACAATTTTTAGCCTAGCTTTAAAAGTAGACAGGGTGTCTGCCTTATGGACTAAAACTGGTAGTTCCGTAAAAATTCAAAAAATATCCACTGGACTTGGTTTTCAAGATGTACCAACGTTGTTTGACGTAATGACGGTTCGCCACCTCTCCAGGAAGCTTTCTCAATTCAAATGAAAGCTTCCTGGAGAGGTGGCGAAACGTCTTATAATCTTGAAAACCAAGTCCAGTGGATATTTTTTGAATTTTTACGGAAAATATCTTGAAAACCAAGTCCAGTGGATATTTTTTGAATTTTTACGGAATGACTATGACCTGGATGACTGAGAACCTTCATCAGCATAAAACTGGTAGTTGGGTCCACAGGAGAGGAGCCTGATAACTAAAAGATCTGCCTCCCATTCTACTTTTAGAAATTCTAGGAACCACTAGTAAACCTGAGTTAGGGTCTCTGTTAGGAACATAGAAAAGATCAGATCCCTGATATACAATGTAGTTTGGTTAATTGGAGCTTTATATGTTAGAAGAAGGTTTGTAAATTCTATTGGATTTACCAGAAAGCCAATGAAGAGAAGCAAGGATAGAAGAAATAAGACCTCGCTTTTTTTATGTATAATAAAATCTGTTGCTGATAATGATACTTAGAAATTATACTAATACATATAATCTGTTTTAAAAAATTGTATTGTGTAAATATTTCACCTATCACCATTAGTCTGATGACAAAAGCCTTGTAAACCTTTATTTTGATATGGTATTGTTTCAATGAAAGTTCTTGTGACATGATGATAACGGGCTAATTCTCTAAAATTTTGAGTCAAATGAGATTATTTGGGACCCTGTTGCCCACTTCTAATCAAATGTTTGATCTTTCCTTTTCAACACACATATCACATTATACCTGGTTTCATAGGCAGATAGTGCATGGCACAACAAGCATATGAGACAAGCTCTAGGCTATATCTACATTTTCTTTGTTTACATTTTTGAAGCAATGTAGCTCTGAAATTCATGTCAGATAATGTCTACAAACAAAACTACAACACAGTAAAACAGAAATAAAGCTTTAATTTAATTCTCTATTATAAATAATTATTTTTTCTAACACATTTTGTGTGAAGTTGTGTATGTTCACACATGTATTTCAAACATGTATTTCAAACATGCTAATTAGGAGTGTAGAATGCTTACTTGAAATGTTTTTCAGGTTTAATAAATTACTGCTGAATAATAATTCATGAATTTATATAACTTTATCTGGGTGTTATGTGGATTATTATGATTAGCATACAGTATGAAGGCAATATAACATAGATATCACCTGTCATTCAAGTTTGCATACACAAATAAATTTAGAATCTGGACAGACTAAGCAACAAACTTTGACTTATATGCTTTATATTACCATCACTTCCCACAGTATGGATGCCTGTTTCTCTTAGAGTTTACATATAGTGGCCTGCTCTGAAGCAAGGCATCATGTCTTCTATGCCAAATTCTCCAAGTAATTTCTCAAAGGCTTCACTATCTAAGAACTAATATCTTGCATATACAGTATCTAATGAAAAAATCTAATCTTTCAAGAAATATGACTAATTCCTAACACGAATACAAGGGATATATACACAGAAATGGTCTTTCATGCCCTACAGTCTTAAGGAAGACTACTGACCTGAAGACTGCTGACCCAACATGTGTTCAGCAGTTACTGACAGCAATTACAATAATAATAACAATGATGCAGAAGAAGCTGTTAGTTTTGAGAAGGTTATATCTAAGAATGTTCATTAAAATTAATCAGAAGGTTAGTGGAATAAGGGTGAACAACAAGCAGGGACAGCTACATTCTTCAGAGAATTATGCAGCAAAGCCTAATCAGAAGTTTGGGGGAGATTCAAGGGGCATCGGGTGCAGGTGGTGTCATATCTTTAAGCAACCAGGGGTGTATCTATGTGCAACAACTGACACTATCACGTCTTTTTTTTGTTAAGCCACTTCTGTACCAGGCAACAATAGAAGCTACTGACGAGGGCTTAAGACAAAAAGGTGTGGAGTGTTGTTCAGTGTCATCAAGTCATCTTTTCAGATTAGATTTAAGTTTTATATTTCATTTGAAATATATTTCCAAAAGTCTCTCGTTAGAGAGGGGAAGCACATAACAAGCTGCTTAAGGTCATGGTAAGATTTAACCTCAAAAAGTGAGGATTTAGGGAAACAGGTTATTGGCAGGTGATTTTCCTCCATTTTTAATCAGATCCAAAGTTAGTGCAAGCAGCTACGGCAATTTTAAAGCATTCAATAATTCATTCTGCTAAAACACCTTATGCAGAAGCAGATTTTTTTTTCCCACAGGTTCTAACACCTGCCCACACTGCAAAAAGAACCAGCACCTGTTTTTTTATTTTTACAAAGATATTAATAGGCCTCTTTGGCCAGCAACCTTGCCCTTATCTGGACTTCATAGAATATTAAGGGTATTGTTAAAAAGATGACAGACACCAGACCCAGCAATCTTGATTGCCAGAAAGCCGGTATCAAAAGTATAAGTTGAGCTTAATCTACATTTTACCAGTGCCACAGGTTGATGCATATATTAACTAACTGATTCAAATTTGCAATTTGTTTGAGGATCCCAAAAAGATTCTTAAAAGCAAGCTTTCTCTCAGAATATATTAGTGTCTAAACTTAGATCATTTTGCGTGTATTTGAAGGGCTGTAAAATACATGTCCCTGTCAAATTACATGCATCTGTTTGTGTTGGATTTTCAGCAACTTTTAAAACTTAGTATTAACAGAATATTCAAATGTTAAAAAAAAAAGGTCTCAGCCGGTATTTAACTGGCGGGATTTAAACCAATGACCCCATTGCTGTGATTGATGTGAACTGAATTTACCATGGCAAAACCAGGTCCTTAAGGTTTAGATTAACAAAGAAATAGAGATTAGCCCGGAGGGGGTTCAATTAACTTGGACCATTTTCAGTGTTTTCCCACTAATCTAGCAAGCCAATATAACTGCAGAGAAATAAATTAAATATTTGATTAATGAATCTTAATTAACTTCTCTTATTCACTATGTTTGATCCTGGGTATGTGAAGATGAGGTGAGCTAGTTTGAATTCAAGGCCAGGTCTCTTTCGATCCATGTAGTGCATGTCTTCTTTTCCTCAGTTCCATTCAAAATGTCATCGCCTAACAAATTCCCAACCCCTTAAATATGCAACCTCACTCAGTTGTTGTACCCTCGGTTTACATAAAAGCTGTCAGCTGATGAGAAAAGTACCTCCCAAGACATAACAGATCAAAGACTTTGTTAGGATTATATAATATGGATGATTGAATTCTGAATATTGAAGTAATCTGAGAGCTGTGCAATAATCCACAGTTGTTCAAGGCTTGGTTGTTGATTTTTTGAAATGTGAATCTCAAATTTGAGCCTGTCTTATATCTAGAAGATCATTTTTTTGTTTTTTCAGATGACATTTAGCATAAATCTGTGCTTAGCCCAGGCCACCTGTCTGCCCACAGAGGTAGGCTGCTTCTGAAGTGTTGGTTAATGATCCTCAACCTTAACATAGGTCCGAAGAGCTTAGTAAGTTCTTCTAGTAACTGTGAACTCCAAAATTAATTGGCCAGATATTTTTGGCATATTTTAGATAGGCAAGCCTCTCCTGTTAGGGTTATTCTCTTTTCCATGGAGTCTAAAAACCTTAGAAATGGACCATTTTCAAACTGATTATCAGTGACTTAGTTTCTCTCTAGATGTTGAATTTCTTTAGATGGGAACATAGGTTGTTTCTTTTAGGCACATTTCAGTCAACTTGATATTTTCCACCAGGTTTTTGTTTTAAGTTACTTCTTGATTCTACAGGACAACATATTTTGCCAGCAGCTTTCCACATTGAAGTTGATTTAGTTCCCTGCATCAGCAGCACTGTGTCTGTCTCCCTGCCAGCTCCCAGATCAGCTTCTCTGATTCATTGATGTGGCGTGTTCAGCGGCTAAAGTAAAATGTTTCCAACTCCAGCAGCTGCTGCTTGTGAAGATGCTCAGACGTTCATGAGGCACTGCTTCAGATGCTCAGATGTGTCAAAATGCACTGTGCCTGTTGCTCTAGACATGCTGCAGGAACTTTTGATGCTCCTTGATGTGCGTCAACCCCTGACTTTACATGTTAACCTGAACGTAGCATAACTTAGGGTTGGCTACTAGAAGGTGGGTAAACACTTTTTATAGAGGGCTGCTACTAACAACATGAACCTACACAATGAAGGAAAGCTAAATAAGGTCACAGCAGAAGATGATGGTAGTTACAACTGCACTGTATCCCTGAATGTTAATGAAAATTAGTCGAACATACAAAAACAGCTAGAACAGCGTCCTTCTCAGGATTATTGTGAAGAAAAGCTTATTCAGAGGTTTGGGGTTTTTCCGTTAATAGATTAAGTAGCTACCTGGGAAGTCTTATGTTTTGTTTTTTTTTTGTTTTTTGGGGGGGGGTTTCATTGCACAGCAAATTAATGTTTGATATAAAACTCTGATGATCAGAAACAACAGGTTTAGGGAGGAAAAAAAGACGTGTAAGGATGCAAAAACTTTAGTATGGCACAGTAAATGACCGAGAGCTTCAGCCAAGCAGCCTTTTCATAAAAGATCGATTCTTTGTCTCATTTGCCAAGTGTCAGTAAGTGTTTTCAATGCCTGTGGGAGTCATCCAGCATTTCTCATTAGAAATCTTATTCTTATGCCATCTTCTGTGTGTCATATTTAAGTGTCTCCATGGATGCAGGTATTACCTAAAGGGGTCATTGATTGCCAGCCAAATCACCAGTCTTCAGAAAGGCAGGCAGGCTGATAAACCCAGGGGGCTGTGGACATCCACCGACTCCTGCTGTTCAATTCCCTCCACATCATTGTCCTAATCAATACTGGTTTCTATCGACAGGAGGAGAGAGAAACTAGTTTCATCAGCTGAACTACCTGCTGCCACCGGCAGCTCTCAGCATCTTTTCTAATACAATCTAGAACACAAAACAATAACAATCAACACTCACCATCCCCGCAAAGACGTCCGGCAGCCAAGTTTACCATTAGCCAGGAATATAATTACTTGGAATTTGATTGGTTGCAGGAATCAGTGAACAGACTCTATCTGAAGATAAACAAATGTTGACGTGCCTAAAACGCCTCAAACAATTAGAACTCCGCTGTCTTTACCTCCAAACAATCAGGCCACCTTTCTTTAAAAATGTACAAACACTTTGCTTTTCTGGCCTTCAGTATGGAGAGGATGCTGTGCAACTGCAGCCTCGTAGCTCCTTCTAAATAGATCAGAGGTCTGAAGTGCATCTTTTATTGAAAGAAAAAAGAAACATTGACTAGCTATGAGAGAAAGTGTCTTTGTGTACACCCAGTGCAAAGTGTTAAAAGGAGAAAGCCACTGATGGAAAATGTGCCAACTACTGAGAGAAGAGAGCAGTAGATAAAACCGGGAGAGATAAATATCCCATCAGCCTCAGGCATGGGATTTAATTTTCTTCTATGAGCGTTTCTACTTCAACTTGGGAAATTGATCATTTATATTCCCATACCAGGTGGAAAAGTGAATGGGTTTGTGTGCGTGGAAGTGTGAGGGAGAAATTTTGTGTGTATGACGAAGTGACTGGGGAAAGAGAGGCCGGATGAGAGGAGAAGAAAGCAAGAGAGCATAACTAACCCCCCCGGAAGCCAGTGTAATGATTCAGGATGGGGATACAGTTGTTACTCAGTTAAATGATTCAGCAGTAACAGGATGTAGATAAAAAAAAAAACAATATCAAACTGACAGTCACTGTTGTAGCGGGGGGGCTGACAGGTAGATTAACGCTGTCCCTCAGCTTGCTTAGCTCCAAAGAATAGCATGATCATATTAATCATGACTATTGATTGATAGCCACTCTATTGGCTGACAGTTCTATCATGCAACACCAAACATATGCTATATTCCTCACCCCCAGTTCAGGAAGTCTTTATTCAGCATCAGTCTCCAGCTTTTGGTAAAACATATTGTATTTTAATGAGTATTACAGGGGAAAAGCAACACATGCTGCGTGTGGTCAGTAATGTCTTTGTCAGCTTGTTGTTCATAAATAGACAGCAGTGCCTGTGTGGGCAGTGTGTACACTGCTGCAGAAAACAAACTCTTCAACCACGCACAGTGACATTAAGATCACTTGACAAGAACACACAATACTCCCACAGGGCAGAACACAAAAACACATTTGCATTGACGCGACTGCTCAGCTGTAATACCTTTGAAAGCTCGAGGGCCCTGCTGGGAGCCAGGAGTGCACAGTGTAGTTTTCAGATAATGCCCCTGTTTATACAGTGGTTTAAAATGGTTTTAATGCAGACAAGTAGTTTCTCTTTTTGCAGTCTGGTGGATATGCTTTTAACAGTACATGAAAAACTAGATAGATCGATGAAATATTAAAGGGATATTTCAGGGTATTTAAAGGGAGGTTCTTGGAATGCGTTAACATCTCATCTGCTGTAGATGACCGTAGCACTTTTCTTTAGCACAAATCCAGATTCGTTCTTATTTCAGGATGATCCTACTCATAGCTTCCATCAAAAGAAAACCTTTGCTAGTAAAATAACATATCATCTAAACTGCGTGTTTTTAAGTTGTAAATAATTTTCTAAATGCATTTAGCAGTTATTTACAGATAGAGATGGAGGTAGTATGCTGCACACCACCTGTGGTTTTCTTGGCTGTTTCTCATTCTGCACATTTTTCTGTACTTGTGAGACCATTCGTGACGAGTTAAAGCAGCACTACTTTACAGAGGTTCTCTTGTTGGAATGCAAGATCTCCATAATTTGCATGCTAAACTGTTGGACATACCCTACTTTTTGCCAACCATGACTTGTACAATGATTTGCCAAATCACCAATCTTACTCTTCAGGAAAAGCACTGAAGGCTTATAGAAGTGTAGACGCTTACAGCTATTTCGTGTACAAAGTTGGGTCAGTGGTGTCATGCAGCTGGAAAGAGGGGAACCTTGTCGACATAATTTCCCGCCCAAACACCAAACGTCATTTGGAGGTTAGTTTTTAGGCTGAATCTGGTCGGTACATCATAATCTTGTTTTAGTCTAGAAATAGGTGTTGAAATTTGGTCTTTGTGTGGTTGTCTGATTTTGTCCCATTTTAACTCAATAATGTACGATGAAAAGGCATCTTTTCAACAATCGGAAATTTAGATCTTTTTCACCTTTCTGACATGTTGCTACAGTCGACTCCAGGGCAGGCTCAATCCCAGTCAGACAGAGGTGAGTCTCTTCAAAGATCACATAAAGTTTCATCATCCTAGAAAAGGCACACCAGGGAGGCTCAGACTGGATCCTTTTAAAGCCGGATTTACACTGTGCGATTTTGTGGGTGATTTTCCAGTTGTGCAAGAATTTTCCGATCGGGCCGACTTTCAGGCTAATTGTGCATCGTGCGTCGTGTAGTGTACAGGGGGTAATGGGGGGCGATCAACCTGTCATGACCACCTCCCGATCAGGTATCGTGAGGTTGGGAGAAAATCATGGGCATGCGCAAACAAGGATTTTTCTTTTTCTTCTTTCTCTCAGATGTAAACACAGAAGCATGGCGGGGGTTTGAATGAAATGGAGTTCTTTCTGTAAAATTGACACACCGTAGTAGCCACGTTTGCTTAGCCATGTCTTTGTGCAAATACGTCGTTGCCTTTTCTTTTTATAGCTTTCAGCACAAAATTGCACAAATTGCCAAGGCAGCGCGTGTCACTCTAGTGAGCTTCATATTCCTCTTCTACTTATTTGGCTTCTAGATAGATGAGTCTGAGTAGCTCCATCTCACTGCAGAGCTCAGTCCGAAGTGGTTTTTAGATATACAGTGTGAGCCGGTAGATCGCATCAGAGCGTCGGGCCGAACATAAATGGTGAGCTGTGAACTAAACCCTGCGTTTTAGTTGTACAGTGTGAGCAGTAGCTGAGTGCAATGATAAAAAAAATCGCACAGTGTACGCCCGGCTTAAGGAGGAGACACAATCAGTTATGCAGCTACAGAAGGAAACTTCTGAAGGTTGTGCAGTCCTTACGGTTCTCAATTGCTGGAACATGTCCAGCGGGAAATTAGAGGCAACCAGGCAGAGTGGGATTCAGGTTGCGCTGCAACTCTTTCTCCTCTACTGACCCAGAGGGAGTGTTGATGGGTGGACAGGCAGGTGAGCTCTTAAGGATGGCAGCGAGAGAGACAGACTTGGAGTCAGCACGGCTGGAACTAATGATAATGATATTACACGAAGAATATCAATATTTGAGAAGCTAGCAGGTAAGTTACCAGGGTGCGGAAGTACACCAACGGGCGTCCGTCCTATGAAATCCACTCTTCTAAATACTGCCTCCTGATTGCATCGAAGTGGCACCAGCTGGGGGCTCATCCTGCCAAAACACACCCTGCTGAGGAGAAAGGTAAAGCACACCAACCAACAACAGAGGCACAACACTTTCCCTTTTCAACCGAATGTACATGTTGTTTGGACGGAACTCGTGTTGTCTTTTTAATGTCTTTTCAACCAATTTTCCATTTGTGGGGTGTCTGGGTTTTAATTACTGCTAAAGTGTTAGCTATTCAGACTGGGCGGTTTTCTCACAGGACTGGAACCTTACTCACTCTTTTATGTCACTATCAAACAGTGACGCATTTAAAATATAAAAATTAGGCTTATCCTGGGGGGACGAGTAAAACCTGACATCCCGGGAGGCTTACAATACGCTGGGATAAACCCTGCATGCCTGTTAGGAGTTGAAACTCTCCACTTGTTTTTGACTAGAGTCAGAGGTAATTTCCACATCTGTCTACATGAAAAAATCTGTACAACAACAACTAACTGCTTAAGAGGTGCTGGTTGTAGCTTATTTCACCTCTGTCTCTTCACAGCAGCAACCCATCTTGCTCGCTTTACTGGGTCTTTAGGGAAGCACTAAAATGAAATACTGTTCTTTCTTCCTTGTCAGTTGTCACACCCATATGGTGAGCAAGACATTACAATTGTTTTATTGGTGTTTTCCAGGAGATATGGAGAAAAACTGTGATAGCTGCTGGTCCTGTTCTATGTACGCATCCTTTTTTTCTGTCCAACAAGAAGGAGTCGCAGGTGTCAGCTGCATGTCCACCATTAACGCATTTCCAGGCATAGACATGAAAATTAATCAAACTCATCTACATTCCTTTCTCAACAGAGCTAACCATGAAGTTACTTTACCATTATGTACTCTAACATAGAAAGTATTAATGGATCAGTGCTATTTTGTCACTTTTGTGTGTCTGCTTCTGTCTTTAACCCCCAGTCAGCCTCAGCAAAAGGCTGTTTACACCTAGCATGATTCTACTGTTCTCCAATATTGCTCCATGCAGTGTTGCCAAATCAGCGACTTTGTCTCTATATTTACCGACTTTTCAGACTCCTCCAGCGACTCTTTTTCAAGAAAGCGACTAGCGACAAATCTAGCGACTTTTCTGGTGTCACTGGCGGCTTTTGGAGACTCTTACGTGAAAGCACGTATCGTTACTATTCTTGTCCTCCAGCAGCAGATGCTGCGGTGGGGCGCCTCCCTGTCCATCCCAACCCCGTTCTCCCGCTCCCGCAGGAGTCCCTCTCAGCGTTGCACCAGAAATTATGATCTGAACATCTACCGCATTATGTTTTCAATGAACGCTACAATGGTTAAGATCTCCCCACTGATGTTTGTCCTAGAGGATGTGTTGATGCTTTTTTTTTTTTTTACATCTAGGCGTATCTATAGAATTGACTAATTCGCTGCTGTGACATCAGCACCCTCTTCTTCCCCTCAGTATCTGAGTTAAAGCATAGCTGTTCTCCCTCTGACACTTACAAAGAGACTAACATAACAACCTAAAACATTGATCTTTTCTTTGTGGGTTTTTCTGCACAATAATTGTGCAGAGAAAGCAGGGAGGGGTTTGAGTGCAGCCACTGCATGTTATCCTCAGCGTCCAGACTGCAAATGAACCACGAGCATGCGCCGGGATTGGCGGCGCAGGTTGATCACTCTGGAGTCAGCTCCCTCTGTTGCTGAACCTGCCAAAGAGAGCCTTGACCATCATGACGAGGACACACTCTTTCTGTGAGCAGACAAGCACAACCTTTGTGTGTGGAGGGAAATCTTATTAGTTTATAAATAATGATAATAATAATAATTACCATTATTTGCTCACATTGTCATTGATTTTTGTAGTCTCTTTTTGTTCCATTTAGATTGTTAATGTTAATGTAATGTGAAAAATGTTCATGTTTTACCATGATTTGTAGGCTCCTTAGTGGACCATAAGGGGAAAAAGAAAAACCCATGCATGCTGAGGGAGAACATGCAGACAGACCTCAGACCAAGAATCAAACCCTCGACCTTCTTGCTGCAAGGCAGCAGTACTACCAACTGCGCCACTGTCTTTTTACCCACTTTGTCTACCTCTAAGGATGTTATTTCTCCTACAGCATCAATAACATGCACATCACATCATGTGGCAGATTATGTAAATAACGCAATTACGTCATTCAGCGACTTCTAACACAGCCAATAGCTACTTTCCTTACTGAGGAGTTGGCAACACTGGCTGTGGAATTGCTACAACATCAGTAGCCCTGTTTCCATCCAACTGAAACGCAAATTTAAGGCAAACTTATAAAAAGGGAAATGCAAATTTCCAGTCTTTCCATTTGGTTTTAAACAGATTACCCAGGTGCCACAAAGTGTAATCTTGTCATACATCATCCATAAACATCGGCAGTAATCAACAGGAAGAAGAGGCTGCAATCTAGCCCAGACCACAGATCGGTAATGGAGAAAAGTTTTCATGAATGAGTTGATATCTGGAAAGTTGTTCTTAAAGTCAGCTATTAATGGCGACTTTTCTTCAAGCCATGTTTACGCACATAATAAGAGCATCCAGGAAGATGTTGACAGTGGAAACAGTTGATCAGTCAGGTGAGGTAAAACTTTACAATATCAGAGCTCATTAGTGTTTTCTTCTCCTGTTTCACTCTAAAGCCAATAACCAACTAAAGCTAGTGTAAAAACTATTTGCCGATTTTAGGGCCTTTTTTCTAATTTTGCAGTTGAGCATTTGAAAAAGCAGATGGAAAAACACATAATGTCACAATGCAAGTGAATGTCTACGGTTTCATATGCTTATCCAGCAGGATCTTGCAAAGATCTTGCGAAGATCCCACAAAGTCAATAAAGTGTTTCATTCAGCTTTCCTCTGATAAAAAACTTAACCAATCTGTCCTTATGATTTGATTAAAATATGTCTGTAAAGTGTGTTCAGAGGACATTTGTTGCAAATTTGTGCTACATAAAGGAATGTATTAAATTAATTGTTTAAAGGAAAAGTATGTATATTGTTTTTTTTTTTAAATATGCCATTGAATTGTTTTTGTTTTTAATATTTCACATATGGATCTCAGCAATAAAGGTTCTGAGAAGTGAATGAGATTTAATTATATGAATTAGTTCCATTATGTGATGGAAGTAAAACAAACAAGATAAAATTAAAGGTAAAATTTGAAAATATGCATTAGTGCAATCTATTGGAGTATACTGTTAACATATTGTACAATGTAATTAAGTAAACCATGTCTAACAATAGAAGCAAGCAGAAAAAGTAGTAAAAAAAATTCTCTATCAATTGGGTATGAGTGTAAGAGAAATGATCAGTCTCAATTGAGAAGAAAAAGTTTAAAAAGACATATTTTTTATAGGAACTGTAGTTTGTCTCTGTATCTTGTGATTGCGATTCAAGAGATCCCCTCGGTGGTGGTTCCCATGAGAGGGGCTCTGGGAGAGCTTGGCTAATCAGATCACTTGGTTCTAAATTAGACCTCTAGGGACTAAAACGCCCAAACAAACTGAAAGATTAAGTGTGTTTCTCAGAGTACAGAGTACTGAAAGATTTTCCCCAAACTGCTGCACAGATCGGACTACCTCATACACAACTTATTGCTCCTTCTTATCCTACCCTAGTTTTTTTTTCAGACCATCCTTGTCCCCCTGCAACCTCTTTTTATCTCCATAAGCCTTTTTTAGACTATAGCAGATTTTCTCAGTTTCTAATATTCAGAGTGAACGACTAACATTCCAATCAGTGACATTTCCTGATATCTATCTTCACACCCTTACTGTAGCTTCATTTCACACAGCCACTAAGAACAGAGGGAGCCAGAAGCCTTCATTTCTAACCATCCCCATTTAAACAAAAAAGGTGTCATTAGCTGCTACAAATTGCAGAACTCTTCTCAAATGATGTTTGAGTTTTGCCCCCAGAAAGAGCCGACTTAGAAAAGAGGAATTTTACTTGTGATAAATATTAATGTCCAATAGTTACTTGTTTTAACCTATGCTGATTTTTTTCCAGCACGCATTGCTGATCACAAGGGATTTTAGAAAACATGCAATTTAAATGAGATGTGCTGATGATACAGAAGAGATCTTCTTGAAGGCAAAGGCTCTTCAAAGACAGAATAGCAAAATAACAAGTCAAAGGCATGAGTAGTATTATTTAATGGAATTAAATTAACCATAAACCAAAAAAAAGATGCTGACAGATGCTTGGAAGAGAGTTTCATCATCCAAAAAAAATAAAAGATAAAATAGGCCAAAAGGCCACTCAGCAAAGATGAAAGTATAACCACATAAGTAACATTAGAGATTGCCTTGTAGTCCGCAAACGCAGCCAATGGATTTTATCTTAGATACCTGTTTTGTAGTCTGATTGTTAATGGAGATAATGTGGTCCAAGTTAACATTGAATCATTTGGATTAAAAAGAATTCAATTCAATTCAGTTTGTTTCTATAGCGCCAATTCACAAGTCAAATTGATTCAACGTTTTCAATCTAAGGAAATCCAGTTGATTGCATCGACTCATTGACTCAAAGGCAATCCCTTTCACTAAGCGTGCTTGTAGCGACAAGCACAGAGGAAAAACTCCCTTTGAACAGGAAGAAACCTCCAGGAGAACCAGGCTCAGTGTCAGCAGCCATCTGCTGAGGCCGACTGGGGTTCAAGGAGACAAAAGCAGAGGTACAAAAAGCAGCTGTAAAAGGCGGCCCCGTCCAGGAAACACACAGCCAGGAAGGCGAGCTCCGAGCCAGCTCCCATGTCAGAGCATGAAGAGAGCACATCCAGTTAGTCACAGTCGGAGAATGGGACTACACTGAAAAACAGGAGTCACAGGAACCAAATGAAGCTACTATGAGAATAAACAGAGAAAGCAGAATTTTAGAGATTGAACAAACAAATTCTGCAGAGTGGGAGAATAGAGATAGAATGAAACAGGATGATGTAAAAGGGGTCCCTATGTCCTCCAGCAGTCTAAGCCTATAGCAGCATAACTATAGAGCTAGCTCAGGATAACCTGAGCCACTCTAACTATAAGCTTTATCAAAAAGGAAAGTTTTAAGCCTAGCCTTAAAAGTAGACAGGGTTTCTGCCTCACGGACTAAAACTGGTAGTTGGTTCCACAGGAGAAGAGCCTGATAACTAAAAGGTCTGCCTCCCATTCTACTTTTAGAAATTCTAGGAACCACTAGTAAACCTGCAGATTGAGAGTGAAGTTCTCTGTTAGGAATATAAGGAACAACCAGATCTTTGATGTAAGATGGACTTTATATGTGAGAAGGAGGATTTTAAATTCTATTCTGGATTTGTAGAGAAGCCAGGATAGGAGAGATATGATCTCTCTTTTTAATTTTCATCAGAACTCTGGCTGCAGCATTTTGGATCAGCTGAAGGCTTTGAACTACAGTTTGTGGACTTCCTGATAGTAAAGAAATACAACAGTCCGGCCTTGAAGTAACATTCTAAAAACTTCTTTGATATATATGATCTAGATGACAGGTCCTGATAAAAAATAACACCAAGATTTTTTACTTTACTCTCTTAAATCAATTTAATCCTGACTATGACTGACTAACCAGCTTCTTTTTCAAAGACCATAAGCATAACAGTGGAAATCAATCCCATGCTGTCTAATAATTCTACCGATTGGGAGTATATATAGAATAAAAAGAATTGGTCCTAGCACTGATCCTTGTGGTGCTCCACACGTAACCCTGGAGCATGAGGAAGATTTATCATAAAATGAAATCAGTCAGATTTAAACCAGTATAGTGCTGTTCCTTTAAGTCCTTTCTAAAAGATTATTATAATCAACTGTTTAAATGCAGCACTGATATCTAACAGGACAAGTACAGACTCTGGCTGTTGGATCAGCTGAAGGCTAAAGGCTAACAAATGCATGGACTAATTTCTCAGCATCACCCCTCGACAGGATATTTCTATATTTTGCAATATTGCACAGATGAAGGAAGGAAATTGTAGAAACCTCTTTGATATGCGATTTAAATGACAGGTCCTGATAAAAAATGACACCAAGATTTTTACTTTATTATCTGAAATCAGTTAAATCTCATTCAAATTAAGTGACTTAATAATCAGCTTCTTTGTCAAGACTCTGGTCCAAAGACTATAACTTCTGTTTTGTCTGCATTCAGGAGCAGAATGAAAAGAAAAGAACCTGGAACATGCAGGGGATGTTAGAGATATGCAAGGGATTAAATGTAGACCTTAGTTGGATTACATTTGGGTTTCCCTCAAGATCTCTGAACTTAAATAAGCAGAAGACAATAGATGGATGGCTAGGTTATGTTTAGCAGGAGTGTACAGATTTTATTTTTAATTATTGATTCAATACTGATATTGCTGCTTTGAGTATTGAATGATAACAATATTGAACTGATATATCAAAACGAAAACTTGTTCACTTATCTTGAACCATGAATTGTTGGAAAAGGCTTGATCAAATAAAATTTTTCAAGAAAAGCATTATAATCAACATCAACGGGTATTAAAACAACTGACACATTTATTATTAACCAATACAAACAGTTCAAACAGTAGCATTGTGGTGTATCATCTTGCAAATATCTGAGATATTAGATATAGTCTGATATATTCTAATATTTATTTCTTGGCTGAAAATTAATTGGGGTATCCCTATTTGTTAAACCTTAAATGTATAGGTGAAAAACAAAGGACAGATATGTATGTTTTTATTCATCATAGACATTGCTGTATAACAGTTTTTGTGAATTTTTAACTTCATTTAGTCACAACACATCAATCACATGCGACCTGGATAACTCCTGACTGAACGGAGACAGTTTTCAGACTTTTTACCTGAAAGGATTTTGATTGATTGATTGATTGATTGATTGATTGATTGATTGATTGATTGATTGATTGATTGATTGATTGATTGATTGATTGATTGATTGATTGATTGTGGTATTAGGAATTACCAGGATATTGGGTATTCTAAATTTGGGAATTTTAACTTTAATTTTCAAAATGTAAAATATATTAGCACTTATTTTTTAACTTCTCATTTATTTATTCATATGAAATTGCATATTGTTTTTTTTTTTATTTTAATATGAAACAAAAAAAAACACAAATTACAGGTTTTATTCTATTTTATTATTTTGTAAAATAAAGAAATAAAATTCCAAAAAACAGAAAAAGGTTTTCTAATTTTAATGCTTAAAATAACGACCTTTAAAGACCTGCCCAATATTTTGTAAGAGCAAAACTTCAATCATAATTTCTGGTGCAGCCAGAACATCTACCGTATTACATTTTCAGTTAACGCTACAATGGTGAAGATCTCCCCACTGATGTTTGTCCTAGAGCAGGCATCCCCAACCTCGGTCGTCAAGGCCCCCTGTCCTGCAGGTTTTAGAGGTTTCCTGCTCCAGCACAGCTGATTTTGATTGAAAGCTGATTAACAGGCTTTTGGTCTACTGCGATCATTATAATCAACTGTGCTAAAGCAGGGAAACCTCTAAAACCTGCAGGACAGCTGCCCTCAAGGACCGAGGTCGGGAAGGCCTGTCCTAGAGGATGTGTTGATGCAATGTGTTTTTTTGTTTGTTTTTTACATCTATCTAGGCGTATCTCAATGTTAGAATTGACTAATTCACTGCTATAACATCAGCGCCCTTTTCTTCCCCTCAGTATCTGAGTTAATGCATACATGGAACAATATAAACATTTGGAAGGGTTACTTCTTTGTCAGCTGTTCTCCTTCTGACACTTACTAAGAGACTAATGTGGGGCTCCATAACAATCCAAATCCACATTGCTCTTTTTTTGTGGGTTTTTTTGCACAATAATTGTGCAGAGAAAGCAGGGAGGGGTTTGAATGCAGCCATTGCTGATTTCAGCAGTCCTCCAACCAAAGCAACATCAGTCTTTTGCCAAAAAGTGATTGATCGCCAAAAACTGTTCAACAGTGTCAACACTTTTGTTGTAAGAATGCTTCCTACCTGCTAGAACATTAGTTATTACCCTACATGTAAGCTATTATTTACCCTATGGTTTGTTGAGATCACTAATTAATTATCACAACCCTAACCCTTGTTTTTTTAAGCTTATAGAATAACAAGCCTCTACTTAAGTCCTTCACAAACAAATGTCAGGCTTTGTTATGGCTTGATTGGCTGAATTGGAAATACAATTGGTGCCATAATCAGTTTTGGGAACAGCACCATCACAAATTCGAACAAAAATTTTTATTTAAATGAATAAAGTAAAAACTGAATCCCATGGATTTTTATCTAGTCCAGTTTTACATTTAGGTATAAAAATAGAAAAAGAAAGAAGAGAAAAAAGGCTTGCTTTTTTTATTAAATTGTTTTGACACAACAAATACATTTTAGCTTAATGGGTGAATATGTTCTTGCATGATCAATTACTAAGGACAAATAGCTTTTATTCTAATGTACCTTTTGAAACTTTGAAAGGCTTCTGTAAGGATAAAACTCTAGTTTTATCCCCAGATCCTGATATTTGTCATCACCAGCACTGTCTGAAATAGCCCCGTTACACTTCTGCAAGATACCGCTTCCTGAAGATCTACAACCAGTTTCAATGTATGGCATAGGTCAGAACCATGCCTTGGAGGCTACTGGCTTAAACATTTGGGAAATTGGCTGTGCTCCACCATGCATAATTTACAGCAGCACAGAGTGAGGACAGATATAGTCAGGAAGATGAAAAGGTCCTGCAGCTCCTGCACAGCCTGGCACCAAAAACATCATAATCTCAAAGCTAACAGTGGTTGTCAGAAAAGGTTTGAACACCTTGATCTTCGTAATACTTTTTTTCTTTCAGAATCAGCGTCTTAGACATGTGCTCCCTTGAGTGTTTGAGGGGAACGGGTTTGATATGATAATTCCACTGCTTGGCTCTGTAGTGTGCCATATGCCTGACCTCTCCATGGGGAGAGAAATGCACCTGGCTCTGCTCACAATTAATCAACCTGATGGGGAGGGTGGTGGCTGTGGTGGAAATAGGAAAAGGAGGTAGTAGCAGTAGCCGGATGCTGGCCAAATTGCAAACACACACACGCACCCAGCTTCCACATGTCTAAAAAAAGCTGCTTCAGCACTATCGTGGCCTTTTTGCTTTTCCCACTTTGCACGCCTTCAGATCTGTTCGCTGACCTTGACTTCTTCTGCTTATGGGTCCTCAACTCTTTTCTTCTCCCAATCGAAAACTTCTAACATCCTTCAAACCTGCTGTCAAAATATACCCAGCATGGACAGTAGCAGCAAGAACCCAGAAGGGCAAAAATAGAGTGGACCAAATATGAAAATATCAGGAGCAGGTACTTTCTCCATCAGTCAGCTCACTCAGGTGAATCCAGGTGAAAGGCCTGACCTCAGCTTGATTCACCTATGAAATCCATTTCAGTATTAGAGGAAGACAGAGCAAGGAGATCACATAGTCAAAAAAAAGAGCAGCATAAACCTTGAAAGAAACTGTGGGGTGGATTGTGTTGGCTTAGAAACATGGGATTAATTTAAAATTACTAGCAGAGAAAATAAATTCATGCCACAAAGAACTGCAAAATGTTTCTTTTTTTATCATTTAAAATGCTGTTCATATATGCAGGATCAACATTTTTTAATGTTCTGAAGAAGCACTATAGATATGTTTCCTCTGCTAGTGAGAATCTTTGAAGTTTCAGAACTGATATATAATAATGAGCTTATGAATACCTCCTGTGAGAAAGAGTTGCTATAAAATACCATAAGCAAACTTCTATCAGACCAATTCTGTTTTTAAATGTGTTACCAGCTAACAAGACATCAGAATGTGCCGTTACCAAGTATACCTATGAGGGATCATGCATATAGCCTCAAGCATCCAATTATGCATCCAACTCTTCATACATTACTCAAAAAAATAAAGGGAACACCTAAACATTACAATCTAACTTCAATTCAATCAAACTTCTGTGAAATCAAACTGTCCAATTAAAAAGCAACACTGATTGACACTATTCCACATGCTCTTATGTAAATGGAATAGAACAAAGGTGGACATTATCAGCAATTAACAAGACACACTCAGTAAAGGAGTGGTTCTGCAGGTGGGGACCACAGACCACTTCTCAGTATCTATGCTTTCTGGCTGATGTTTTGGTGACTTTTGAGCAATGGTGGTGGTTTCATACTTGCAGCATGAGATGGACTCTACAACCCACACATGTGGGAGGCCGTAGAAGCTTAACAAGCACAGCAGCAGGACCACTACCTCCACCTTTGTGGAAGTAGGAACGGGAGGAGCACTGCCAGAGCTCTGCACAGATCATTAGAAACCGACAGGATGGACAGGATGATGAGGCTCATACCATATGAGGTCAAAAGGGGGTTGTGCTCACACCCTAACACTGGGCAGAACGCTTGGAATTTGCCAAAGAACACTAGGATTGGCTAATTTACCATTAGTGTCTCAGATGAAAGCAGATTCAAACTCAGCACATGTGACAGATGTGACAGAGTTTGGAGATACCATGGAAAGTGATCTATTGCCTGCTAAATCCATCACCAGACCAGTTTCTCAGTGAGTAATGTTTTGGGTGGCACCTCTTGTGAGACTATATGCTGGTACGGTTGGCCCTGGGTTCTTCCTAATACCGGACATGCTAGACATCCTGTGGCTGGAGTGGATAAACAGTTCCTGTAAGATGGAGCAATTGAAGCTATGGACTGCGCTGCCTTTTCCCCAAACCTGAATCTGACTGAGAACATCTGGGACACCATGTCTAGGTCAATCCAGCAATCCACCAACTACAGAGACCACAGGAGTTGGCAGATGCTTTAGTCCAGGTCTCCAAGGAGATCTCTTAGGAGACCAATAGCATCCCCATCAACAGAATGCCCAGGCATTGAAGGGAAGTCATACAGGCACCGGGACACTACATACAATACTGAGCCTAATTTTGACCTGTTACATTATATCATCTTTGTATCAGTCTGCAGTCTGTTTTTCCACTTTAGTTTTGTGTGCCAGTACAAATTCAGGCCTTCATTGGTTAATAAATATGATTTCCATTGATGATTGGATTCAAAATCATAGTAACTACAAAACAGGTTCGGCCAATTTTGCCACTTAAGGAAAATGTAAATTGCCCGGTCTGTCAAGCAGGTTAGCAAGTTGGATATTAGGCTTTAATTATTTAGACATGATAGCAGAAGTTCAATAATATATTATAATTTATCACAGTACAGGATATTACTAACAATTATCAAAAAAAGGAAATGTTAGAGTATGAATTTAAAACAATATTGACTCAAATAAGTTTTTTTCTGCTAAACTGATTTGAGCAATTAGACAAGACTTTGAATTATAAATATATCCAATTTATTTGATATACAGTATTGATTTTGTATTTTAGATGCGTCACCTCAAAAGAGGTTCAAAGAATGAAAACTCAAACTAGTCCAAAAAGATAGATTAGAGCTGAGTTCTTGTCATGATTTTATCTAAGGCTCGGACCCACATGCAGTGAAACCAAACAGAGGGACACAGATGAAAAGTTTGATGGATTTTATTGAAGAAGTTAAACTCAGTGCAAAGTAGCTCTGAACTCTGCTCAGCCGGAACTGGAAGATGATGGGAAGAAACACTATTAATTCAGGCTCAGTGGGAAATTTGATTCGTTGATTTGAAGCAGAGGATCTGGTTGTTGAATCACGTTTCCAGAGAAGTGAAGGATCCTTGACTCCAATCTGTGTGTTGGTTTTTCATAGTTTGTCTGACTCGGTGGAGGGCGGAACAGGGTTTACCCAGAACTCGGACGGAGTAGGGGAACGGGGACGCTGATTGCCGCTCAGATTTCCTGCTGTACTTGAATGGGTCGTTGTTGTGAAGATGATTCACTTGCTCAGAGAGTAATTTCAACATCCTCAAAGGAGACTGGATCCAAACCTCCTGTTTGAATCCCTGGCTCAGTTTAGATTCAGTTGATCCCTCCTGGGAGAGGAGGTCCGAAAAGGTCCAGTTTGCAGGATGACTTCCAGCCGAGAGGCAAAGACAAAAACAAAGTTAAAACTCAGGTAGACAAGAACTCAGTCTTACTCAGTGAAAACTCAGCTTGGCTAGAGTACCAAAAACTGGCAAACACTCTGGCGTCGAGGTAGTGGTAATCAGCAGCTTAAGAGCACTCCGTTAATGAGGTAACCATCAGCAGGTGTGTGAGAAGGCGAACCGGAACCAGGCGCCTCCTGTTGGTGGAAGGGAGACACACACAAAAACAAAACACACAGACAGGAGCCCTGACAGTTCTTCAATCCCAGTCTTGGAGTTCTGGTTCGCATTTCAGATGCTTCCACACATCTTTTGTTTTTGCTATCAAGGATTCAGTCCAAGTAAAGCAAATTGGAACCCCTAGCTCCTGTAGCTAGCTCCAGTTTCTTCACCTTTTGTGGAATCAGCATTAAGAACATGACTGTTGGTAATAAAGGAGAATTGGACTCCTCTGCCTAATCCAGACTTCCTTGTGTGATGTATTGTAAATGAATATGGATGACACATACACAAATGTAGAATGTCTGAATGAATGTCTCCATTATAAAATAAGAAACACATGTGTATATATTTGTATGTGTGACATACCAAATATATGATAAAATAATCCTTAGCAACAGATAGGAACATCAGGAAAGCAACTATGATGGGAAGCATCCTGTTTTCTCTTCCTACCTCCTTCATGACTTCCAGCACTATTCAGACAACAGTTATGGCGATAAGTGTTGATGGCGATATTTGGACTGAGTTGAGTTCTCTAGAGTCCTCCTATCATTTTGATTGATTGACTCAGGTGTGTTAAAACTGAGATAAATTGAGATTAGAGATAAACTGAAGAAGCCTGGCCTAGTAGGTGAAAGAAGAGAGGAAAGTTATGATGGGAAAGAAAAAGACAGAATGTAGTATTTACCATGTGTTTGAATGGTAAATATTGATTTCATTTCATCTAGTTATGGGAAAGGGTGGGAGGGGCATCAAAGGCAAGGCTGCTGGCCATGTTGTTGATATCAGTGCTTTCAGAGCATAATATACAAAACTCAAATAAATCTATATCTGTGAATGCTACTTTACCCTGCTCTGCCCCACAACTCTGTGGAAATATAGTCTCTCTCTATATATATATGTTTCAGCTCAAAAACATTTGAACTTAACAGTTTACCAGAGCAGTTACAAAATGAAATCAGTTGAAAAAACTGCATTCCAAGCTGACAGAAAACACATTAAAATGTTTAAATATGTTTACTGAAAATCCATTGAGCGTTCCCATCTTACTTTTCCTGTATGTGTTAATATTTAGTAGAAATCTTAATAACACTTTTTGTTTGCAGACAGATTTCAGAACACCTTTAGTCATCTTACAAAGAAATAAGGAAATAATAATAACAGTGCAAAACAATATGAACGTTTATCTAATAAAGACGAATCCAATTTAGATAGATACAGCAAGAATCAGAAAATGCAATCATAAAATAACAATTTGTAGGAATGTTTTGGATAGTAGAGGGAGTCGATGGTGCAGATATTATGAGGAAGAAACTTTTGGTCTGAAATGTTGTTGTTCGAGAGGACTACAGTAATTGTTTGCAGGGATTGTTATTTCCATCCCAGGTGATATATTGGAATGACTTTGGTTAATTTTACAGTATATAATCTTACTTTTTGCTCCTTTAACTACAATAGCTGCAAACCTCCAGTGACATCATGATCCATGTCACCACTCAGGTTGCCATTTTTACTCCACAAATGGATTTATGTCAAAAATGTTGCAATTAAGATAAGAGCATTCTTGTTATTCCTTTGAGACTGTGTCCCACAAAATGAGATTTTGTATCACAAAGAGTGCTTGTTCAAAAAAAACCAAAAAAAAACAGCGGTTCTGAACTACTAGTAATACCACAGTCTTCACCAGCTTAATAATTCATCATGACCGCATTTGAGAACATCTCCTTTTTCTATACGCATACAAAAAGCCTGGCATGTTGCTATCTCTGTATTATAGTATGATCTAAAGGAAGAGCCCACAAACCCACAGACTCTTCCCATGTGCTATTAGAGCTGTAACCATAGAAAAGATAAATGAAGCTCGACTTAGATAAAGCACTTCCGCTTCTTCCCTCAGCTGCTAAAGAATCAAAAACAGAACAAGCTGCTTTCTGAAAATCTTTCTTTCAGGCAAAGTGTGATTCAGGACAGATGGACGAATGCTGTTGGATGTGTTCCATGGATTATTAAGCAGTGTTATGCTATTGGAAATATTTACTCGGGGAATGTGACTTTTAACAGGACACATTATCAGCCTGAGGCTACTGTGTGAGGAATAACAGATGGTCTGCTGATGTGTACCTTGTTGCTGTTTGTCTACATTTTTGCTCATATTCTTAAATTCAGACATGCAGAAATATGACTGTTTAAATGATAAACTGCTCTTTTCAAAAGATCATGCTAATAATGTGATATGATTAACTTCAATCACACTCTTCAATAAATACTGCAAAAAGGATGAACACACATCAGATCTCAGCTAAAGGAAAACAAACATATTCTGGATAGCCATACTGATATTGAAGGGGTACTGTGTTAATAAAAGGACACCATATCATTTAAAAAATTGTAAAGTTTAGTAAACCATAAGGGGCTTAATTTTATCAATTTAGAAATATCAATACGTTTAGATCCATAATGTGTACGTGTGAACTAGAAATAATCTTCTGAATGTCTGAATCTAAAGTCTACAACACCTAGCCAATTATGCAGCATCATAGATAAAGTCATGGTGTCCTGGGGTATCTCCTACCAAGGACTCTAAAGTAAAACCTGGTGGTGTGGTTGGGGTTAACTTGATGTCCCAGATATATTCTTTTCTATTATTGGATTAAGGTCGAGGGACCATATAGGTTAGATATTTGTAATTCATCTATAAGTCAATTCTTCTATTCTCCATGAACCAGCTGCATACTCTTGCCAAAGAAGCATCAACCTTGAGAAACAAAGGACCCATTGGCACTTAGTACTAAGTACTAAGGTACTAACAGTGTGTTTAAGAATTTAATCAATGTACCTATTGGTAGTTAGGAAGCTAAGCTGAACAATCTTTAAAGAGGCATAACGTTCACCGCACCTAGACCAATTTATCACATGATTATAGATTAAACCAACTATTTTTTTTGCAAAAATAAAATGTCACCAGTGCAAAAACTGCCAATTCCAGTGCTCCCTTACAAATACAGTTGGAGCCAGGCAGTGGGCACATGGCCTATTAGAGTAGTGGTTCTCATTCCTGATTCCTGTTTGCCAATAGAATAAGACCAAGTGCAGTATTTATATTTATAATTATTTTTATCTTCAGGTCCAAAATACTCCCTTAAAGTTTTGAGTTAATCATAGCATGAATCATACAAATGTATTAATAGTTTCCAGCATCCCCATCATTTTATTGAGAAAAGCTAATTTAATAGCACCTTCTCCTTTATAACACCTCTACAGAAGACAGCCCTTTATCTTGACAAGGTTCCAAATTCATTTTCAAATGAAAAGAACAGTGAAATAAAGCAAACAATATTGCAACTTGCCACCTCTCTTGGATTTTAAGGGGTTTTAAGAATCTACATTTTAATAGGAAAGGGCTTTAATGAACCTGGAGTAAAACAAAGAAGAACACTGTGTACCTTAATTTTGAACAATACATGTAACTTGGCTCTGGTATAGTAAGAACAGTTTTCTTTTGTTTCTGCTTATGAAGAATGTTAAGTCAGTGTTAGTAACAGGCTCACTTCAGCAATAGCAGATGAAGGCAGACCTAAAGATGCTGCCTAATCATACGGATGAAAATTGCTCACCTGGCTCATGGCCCAAAAAAGTTTCTAACCCTCTGGCTTGCTGCCACATTTTGCATCCCACTTCACATGCACAAGCATGGGTCATGGTCATCCCATTGACTGCACTCTGATGAATACTAAATAGAAAAGGGATTTATTCAGGGATGGGAGATTTTTAAAATGAAATAAAAACTCTACTGGGGCCCTCGCCTACCATATCTGGTTTGTTTAACCATGTTATCATGCACAGTAAGGCTGAGGTCCTACCCATATATCAGTTTCAGGTTAGGTCCAGTCTGAGCAGGATATGAAATGTACACATGCAAGTCTGTGCAAAAATGTAGAGTTATTTTTTCAAGGAGGCACTCTCACTACATTTTGAAATGCTAGATGCTAGATCCCTAGATGTCCTGTCTTTGTGTTTCTTAAGGCATTGACTGCTTTTCCAACAGTTTTCTTAGCCTGTATTAAAGCCAGTACCAAGCCATGCTTTGTCAGAAAATAGAGATAATAAAAACTATAGTTTCTGTTAGTTATTTTGGAAAGTAAAGCTCACAAACCGTAAAGAATTAATACACATACCAACTGCAAGCCCGTTAGTTTTTTGATGATTATGGCTTAAAGATAATATAAACCCAACATCAGCATATTGCATGGCAACCTAGGCCTATAATCTTCAAACGAAGCTGAGAGCAAAATGGATTGTGTCTCTCTTTAGTCTTCCTCCTATCTCTGGATCATCATATACCAAATTAAATTTAAACTTTATATTATTCTGAAAATAAAAATTTGTACCACTGAGGAACACTCATACACTGCGTGGTATTGGTAGCTCAAACTGTATGATGAAACCGCAGGGTTTAAGTTAAATGTGCTGCTCACACTGAATGTTCTCACATTGAATGTCAAACATGTTTTATTTTCTCCCAACCTTACGATTTCTGATCAAGAGGTGGTGGTGAGAGGCTGATCGCCCCTCGTTTCCCCCTGTATACTATATGACGCATGACAAGGCTGAAACTCAGGCTGATTGAAAATTTTTCACACAACTGGAGAAAAAGCTGAATAGGGCAAAATATATACATTGTATATCCGGTTTAGACCAACTAAAAGTCTCAAGCCTTTACCTCTGGTTCAGAGTAGGATTTGTGATAGTGGCTCTCATTTCACTGGGTCAGTATATTCTCATTGTGAGTTCGTATGAAATCGTACGAAAAGTTATGCACCGTAATTTCGTACGTTTTTGATGTTTTTTTCTTCGTATTTCGTCGTATTTTTACATCTTGCCTCGAGACAAGATATCCTTGCGCATGCGCATCTTACGCACCATTCAATAACATAGAATTTAACATACAATTAACCTTAACCCTGACCCTAACCCTAACCCTAAGATACAAAACAGCAAGCAACGTAGTTAGAGACATGAAGAAGTAATTATTGCACTGTTTTTCCCAGTTTTACGTCTGTCCACGGATCTGCTTTTTTCGTCTGTCTGCCTGCACATGCGCACTGATCTGTTTTTTCGAGGAAAAACGTCAAAAACGTACGAAATACTGTGCATAACTTTTCGTACAATTTCATACGAACTGATAATGAGAACATGTTGACTGGGTTTAGCCTTAGTTCGTTATCAGTGAAGCCTCATGAATGAATTCTGCTCGACAATCATCTTAAGGCTGTGGCTTTCCCAGTTGCAGGTGCTCCACTTTGCAACCAGATTCATTCCATGTATAAACCATCTCTTTAAAGGTAACATTTTGTGGTATTTACACCTTGTGAAGGGTGTCATTGCCTGTCTTCTAGTTAGCAGTTTTTCCCAAGATCTTGTAGTTTACTTGGGAAACCTTCATGTTGGTGTGTTGTGTTTAAGATGATTAGATGTGATACCATAAGGCTTCGGTACAGTACAAAACCAAAGTTAAATATTTCCTATTTTCAACATCCTCGAATTGCTTTGGAACAATTAGATTCATTACCTTGTTGCTATTCATATTTCACACAGCCAGAAGATCAAGTTCAGCAGAGAGATGTAGTTCGATCCAACTGCAGGCGATCAGAAGATCAGGATTTTATTATGCTACGCACTGATCCTCATGGGAAATGCGGTCTTCTTCAGGCAAAACAATACAAAATTTGTCCACTGGGAGGTGCCGAAATCCATTAAAACTGAAAATTCTTTAGAACTGCTTTGAGTGAAAAAGCCATCAGATTTTTAAGACCTGTTTTTCCTTAACACAACAAAACATAACATGCTGTCATAGCCAGGTACAAGGGCTATGACCTTGTCAAGGAACCCTCCTAAAAGAACAACCTTCAATTAGTAGAATTCAATGTATTAAATATTTTGTCAGGACTCAGAACTGACGACCCAGAATTGGAAGCAGACAGACAGGTGTGATTCTCAAAAGCATTTATTAATACACGTCAGATCTGCAACTCAGCAGGAAGGGCGTGAAAGGCTGAAATCTATCTAGAAGGAAAACTCATGTTAGTGACCATGTAAATCTAATGGAGGACAATTACAAGCATTTAAGTCACTACCCTGGTCTTAGAGTTCAGTCTGTGCCCAGACAAAGGAGTAGAATCCATTTGGATGGCTAAAAACAGCACACAGCGAATTTCCCAGAGATTTTCAGGAGCTGAAGTCTTGAAGGCTGCAGAACTGTCTGACAAGCAGATCCAAGCAGAAAAAGGAAGAATAGAATAGAATAGAATAGAATAGAATAGAATAGAATAGAATAGAATAGAATAGAATAGAATAGAATATTGTCTCACTAAGGTGAAATTCTGGCGTTTACAGCAGCAAAAAGATTATAGAAAAACAAGGGTCACAAAAATGTGGACCTTAGAAGAGTGTATAAAAATAACATAATAGTAAAGAGTTCTAACACTATAAAACTGGGCACCTGTTGAATAAATAACGAATATACAGCAATGGAAATTTTTCCAGTGATGGATATTTGAAAAGAGCAACAATATTAAGAGATGTGCAAAATGACAGCAGCATGTTATTTACATCAGATAGAAAAAGATTTTCTAATCTATTCTAGTCTAACCCAGACTGACTGAGGTCTGTCTGTGAGGAAGTCTAGGAGCCAATTGCAGAGGGGTGCATAAAGCCTAGCTGTTCCAGTTTACCTACATAACAGATACTGTAGGATGATGGTGTTGAAAGCTAAACTGATGTCCAGGTACAGCATCTGCACGTGGGTGTCCGTACATTAAGTCAGTCATCAGTGCCGAGATCATGACATATTTGATATATTTTCCGTATACACAATAAAACTTCTATATGAAAAAAGATGATAGCACTCTCTGATTCAAGAGATACAAGCACTAGAACCTTTGAGCTCTGGAGTTAGTAGGTGGTATGCTTTGTGAGTCTTGAAAATTACATTTTTATCTCATTCTGTTTTTTGTTTGAATGAATGGAAGAACACCTTGAGTCATTATGTCAAAAAGCTGACCATTAGTTAATCTGGCCTTTCAGCTTATCTAACAAGCTTTCATGAAATCTACCAAGTGCTGTTATGTTAAATGCATTTTGACTTCTTTTCAGTCTGTTATACAGCACACAGTCTAAGGATCTAGTTTGGACCTTTAAAGTGCTGCATTGGACAAACTGTATTTGTCCTAGATTCTACAGATTTGATCTATAAGTTGCCGAAGATTCGCCTGTTAGGACTCACATTTGCAGAGCTTGCTATCTGAAATTCTTTTTTTTTTGTTGTTGTTGTTTTTTTTAGTAAAATGAAAGTGGTTTAGGCAAAACATAACTTCATGTTCTCTTACATGTTGGAGCGAAAGTGATGTCAGTAAATTATACAGATGCAATAAAGAGAGTTTAGTTTAACGCCTCATAAATATGTTTGAGACTGTATTGCAGTATATCCTGATGAAACTAATCCACTACATAGGCATGTCTTGAAAACAAAAATATGGATGATTCTGAACTTTTTTGCTTCCAAATGCAGAAAAAAAAGAAGTTATTGAGTTTGGACCAGTGACTGTAAGAAAGAAGATTCGCCATTCACTTCATTTGGATGGGATGGGAAAAAAAACAATTGAGAAACGAACTTTCTAGTTTTTATTATCATAACCAAAATTTCAGATTCATCAGCCCCTAGGACATAATATAGGCTTATTTTTGGTCACCTTTTGGTCACTAAAACATTTTCTTAATGTGGATGATGACACAATGACCAGTTTCTGCCAGATTTTTTTATTTGTATGACGAGTTAATGCCCCAGTCTCAGGACTCCACAGCATCCCTCTCCTCTTATAAACACTATTATGGTATTATTAGGTACATATAGTGGTTTGAAGGTTTAGCATGGGACCTTCAACATCTGGAACTTCTAGCCAAGGCTGAACGAGACTTGTACAGATCCAAGTTTTTATCTTATTTTCCCATGATGTCTGAAAAGGAAGCAGTGCGTTTAAGGAGTTGGCTTATGTGTATTCACAGCTAGGCCTTCATCAACTTAAATCTAACAAACATCACAGGACTTTAAAGCCAAAAAGATGCCTAGGCTTTTTAGAAATTCTTTTAAAGTGTATAACCAAACAACATTCAGTACTACCCTGTTTGTTGAATGGATGTTATATTTAACCAGACTGTGTTGTTTTAAGCAAGGCTACACACACAAACTGCAAGGGCTAAACAAGAGGAACAGTAATTAACCTGATTACAAAGCGTGGATCACTCCCTGATCATATTACACCAACTGGCACCCACCTAGCAAAATCTGGTTGGTGTCTTAATGTGATTCCACTAATATAACAGCTTTCAGTCTCCTTTTGCTATCCAGTAAATCTAATGTTGTAATCAGAAGCCTTATCACAGTGCAGCGCTATTTCTGGAGTCAGCCCAGACACCCAATACATTCCAAGTTTACACATTAGCTTTAGTAAACAGCATATCGACAGACCCTCCTACATGTGGCTGAAAGAACTATGCCTCCAACTAACATCAGATATTACGCTCAGTGCCTTTTTGTTCTTTCTTTTTTTTCCACTCCCCCTTTTTCTAAACTAAACCCATGCAGACCAGAGCGGTGCAATATTAGCATTCCCTGAAGTTCATGCTGTTGCATTGCATCTTTAGATTCCAGTCTAAGAACACTTGAGCTCAATAAGGCCTTGTTCTTTGTGCTCTTGATGCTGGATGTATGCAAATGAATGCAGATTGAGAGCTGTATTCTAGTTGTCTGAAAGCTCCTTAGCACATTTTTCTAGCTGGGATTGTCTGACAGGGGTTATAGTATTACTGCAGCTGGTTTTTCAACACACCTAGAAACCTCTTGGATACTTTGAAGTCAAGTCACCTCTTTGAATGTCATTTCCCACAGATGGGACATGGCTTTGGATATGGTTAGGATTCCTCACAGCAAGTGTGAATGAAATATTAACATTGTTTTTTACCTAATTGGCAGAAGCTTCAGTCGAGGTGAGGGTTGAGGTTGAAAGAGCACTTTGAACAAAGTTCAGGGCCTGTGCAAACCATAGGATGCTTTTTTCTCTGCAAAGGGTTGCATTCTAATTAGTTGTTTCTTCCCAAGTAGTGTTTTTAGTGCTAAGACTGCCACACGTGTCTGCATCACTTTTCTCATGTGATTCATGGTTCTGGGTGTTGTCTTGCAGAATCCCCCCAAAAAACATTATAATGTAAAGCTACTTCATAAGATAAGTAGATTAAGACAGATTGCAATTGGCAGGCTGCAGGCTGTGCTAATGTATGTCACATTAAATTATGTCCCATTGATATTCAGAGGGTTTCAGTGTTCTGAATCCTTAAGGGCTTAAATATTTGCGAGTCAAACAGTTGGAGAAGCCAGCCTAAACTGTGACAGTTGAAGAGTTTCTTCCTTTCACTGAGCACAAACTCCACCCACATTAACCAAATTTATTTCATTTCACCTCCATATTCTAACTTTGCATGACAGTACTTTTGTTCTAAAGTTTAATGCCTGCTGCCCACTCAGGCAGCTCCTGTTTATTTTGTATTGTACATTGAACATTTAACTTTTTTTTTTGTCTGATGTTTAAAATTCATAATTTTCTTCATTATGAGCACATTAATGAAATGTTAATGGTATGAAATATTGAAACAACTCTTGTACAGCTAATTGGTTATCGTTACGACTTGTTACAATGATGTAAAAGCAGGGTGTTTGGGTAAATATGTGTTCAAAGTCTTCTCTTTAATTGAATCCTTCCTTCTGGTGAAGATAAAACTTGGTGTCATGGCAGCATCATTTATTTATTGTCTTTCATCTTGAATTATTACAGAGGACAAAGAAGGGAGCTATTAATTAGACGGGTATGTAAGATGTCTCAATGCCAACCATTTGTCTTGTAAGTGATTACTCAGAGAGAGCCTTTTTTATGCTTGGCTGAAAGCTCCATTATGTTCAGGTTTGCATTGCTGTGAAGATCAATAATTAACTTAAAAAATACACAAACCTAAATTGGTTGGGAATTTTAAAGTCTTGCCTAATGCGCCTAATTGAATTCATTCCAGTTCTTAAAAATTGTGGAGTGACTAGAAACAAGACAAAAAACCCAGATATTTTTCTTAATGAGTAAATGAAAGACTCATAGTTGAATACAAAACAGCATACAGCAAAGGTAGGCTAAATTTTTTCATGTGGGATATTTTTGCTGAAAAAATCAGTTCAGATTGTTTGTTATGGAATTAGCTCCAAATTTGATTTCGATCAATCTAGTGTAATTCAATGTTGTAGATAGTAAAGAATAACTAGAAAATTCCCCAACAAAATTGTGGAGGTGCCTGCCACTTGGTGCGCATTCGTGTGTGTGTAATATTCGGACTGGCACCAAAGGCTTAATGGGGTTAGTTTGGTTCACCTTATATTGGCATGTATCATCATACCAGGTTGCAAATTTCATGGTTGATGGCGACTCACCATTCTGAGTGTTGACTTGCGTCACCTAGTCACGACTGGGGTAATGATAAAGATCCCTATAGTGCAATAAATAGCTGAGTATATTATATAGGCTTTTATTTTGTAGAGGACAGGTAGTCTTATTCTGAAGGTCTAGCCGGGCTGTGTCTTTAGCATACGGACAGCCTCTGAAGAGATATGTAATCCATTTTTAATTGCTGAATCTCTCTTTTTCATAATATTAGATAAGTCTATGCTTTACTACAGAGGATATGGGAGTGCTTTACTTAGAAATGTGCATTCAGGTGTCTTGTAAACAGGCCTTGGTAGTGTCATTTCAAGAAATTGGTTGAGTTTGTGTCAAGGGAAGGGTCATGCCCAGTAATGAGAGAATCCTTTTGCAAATGTTAAATCACTGGTTTTGCCTGTTATTAGGTAAATAGATGCTTTATTGGAGTATAAAAGGGAGACTTTGATTTTGAAATTCGCAGTGGGGTGAGTTTTAAAAAGGTCGCAAGAGTCTAATATAAAAAACTGCTGGAGTCTGGGTCATAATGATGAGCCATTTGCATCGATTAATATATGTATATAATGTAGAGGCATTTACATCTATCAGGGTTGTGTGCTAAGGAAAGGGTCAGACCCAGCAGTGATAATTAATACATTTCTAATTGTTATATCAGTCTTTTTCCCTGTTATTAGCTCATTAAAAGCTTTATTAAAGTGGCAATGGTAGGCTTTTATATTGAAATTTGCCCCCTAGAGTCTAATTTCTAAAAAGTGGTCATACTGTTGAGTCATATGCTGCAATAAATATAGAGGAACTGTTGTCTTATTTTAAAGGTTCCGGACAGAAGCTACAGTTACGACCAGCATTGAAGGCAACTCTGGTGGTAAGTAGCTAGTTTTATGTCACTGGCTGTGCTTAATGTGGTTTCTTAGTAATTATATGCCATTTCTCTTTGGGCTTATTAAACATGCTACGAAGTTGCTCCACAGTTCAGGGAGCGAGAGAAAGGTGACGCTCGTTCATTTAAATCAGGGGGAGATGAGTTTTTCCCCGAAATTCTACAGTAATGCTTTTTCATTAAACGGATGCCTTCTCCATTAGATTTAGATGACTGTGAAGAGACAGGTAGCCTGGCTGGCTCAGAGGCTGGCAGCTCCCGTTCACTGCCTTCTGTTTTCGCCTAGGCAGGCAGAAATAGAATGTCCGGGGTGAAGGTAAGCGAATGTCACCGTGCACTTACCAAGTTCAGTGTTTCACAGAATCGATAAGGGAATCGGAATGGATGGATGGAAGGACAGACGGACGGACAAGGGACATGCACCTACTGTACAGGACAAATTCAGACCCCTCCATGATTTCTAAGTTGGAGAACTTGCAAAAAAGTAGTGATTCTAATAATTATTTTCCTCACTGTATGTGCAGAGTTATTAATTTTACCATGATTTCAGCTCGACTCACACTTTCATTTGTTGTTCTAACACACAGCCAGTGGGACGTGTGTTCATAAATAATATATGGCAATCCATATATTATCTGATTTAATAGCAAGCTTGAAAAGTTCAGTTTAGGCAACTAGACAAGAAGTTTTCTAGAAGAGGTTTTGGTTCTCATGCAAGAGACAGTGATCTCAGTGCTCCCTGCCATCAGTTAGAACTGAAGAAGCCTCTGAACAGCAAAACGTCTTCTAGAAAACTTCACGGGTAAATACGATCAAGTAAAATGATACGACAAGCAAGAGAAAATGACAGACGAAGTGTGCTCCTGATGTCCAGTCTGCTCCGTAGCTTTGTTTTGGTCGCTGTAATGGCAGAAAATCCTGCTTCACAAAGATAGGATGTTATAGATAGTATCACTTCCACCTCTTCTTGACGGCAATAAAGAGTTCGGTACTGCTGGTGTGAAGTCAGCTTTATTAAAATTCTTCTTATAATTTCTTTTCCACTGACACCAAAACCACCGTCGAACTAAAATACAACATAAACTTAAATGAGATGGTTTCATGGGTACAAAATGACATAAAAAATAATATAAATACATATAAACATACCTCGCTGGCTGACCCTTCCTTTTGAGGTAGAAATGAGAAATAAAGGACCTTTTAAACTTAAATTTCTTTGTAAAACTTCTTGCAAATGTCATGCCTTCATGCTGTGTGCATCTTTTTCTTCTAGTTTTCCAGTGAACATGCTAGATTCCACTTCCTAAAGAAGCCTTTCAAAATAAGACTCATAATAACAAAAAATCTGCATAATACAAAATAAAACATGTAAACCAAAAAATATGGCAGTAAAAGATAGGATGAGTCTTGAACTGAATTAACCTGTGTCAAGAGGCACAGATGCACCGACTGATGTAATTGGGAGAGAATATCACAATTTTTTATATTTTTCAAAATACAACATCATTCAGACTCTGATCGTCGATAAATTATATATATATATATATATATATATATATATATATATATANGGCCCCGTACCAAATGACCGACGGACCGGTCATTTGGTACCGGGACCGCTGCTCTAGGGCACACTGACATAAGTGGGGCTGCTAAACACAGGCACAACGTAGCTTTCTGACCACCATCAGTGGGCAATGTGGGTCTAAAATGAGAGACAGAAAGAGCTGGGGTTTGAACTGACAACTGCAAGTAGATAATTATGCTATAATGCAAATAATATGAGACACCTACCATTTGTCTTTATTAAGTACAGTGTTCAGTAGTCTAAGAGCTTGATGAAATTTGGCCATTTCATTTGGTCAAAGATGCGAAGCAGCATTTTGTACGCATGTTGTAGTATCTAATTAATCCCTTCTCTATAAAAGGACAATCTCAGTCTTTGTCTAATTATGTTTGGATGCAACTTTGGTGGAGCTGGTTGTTGATACACATCCATATTCTACCACACATATTTCTCCAGATTGTGGAGAGAAAGGGTTCAGGTTTTCTCTTATCGCACAGTTGCACCTCTGAAAAATGTCATAATATATTTTACAATATGTTTGCTGTCTGCAGGTTTTATAAAGGAGATCTTACAGTTTCAAGGTGAACTTTTATCCACCACTACTCTGTCTTTGAAATAATGAGTACGATATGAGCAAGGACAGTTTGCACATTCAGGGAGTAAATCTCTGGACAGGCTCTCAGAGGATGCCTAGTGTTGAAAAATCTCTTCTTCAAACAATGGTCAATACTTCTTGTAAGATTGTTGCTGGTATAGAACTAAAATGGTCTATTAGAGTTGAAAATTTCATAATGTAGAACTAATTTTTAATATCAAAAGTAGAAATCATTGTAGGCCTAATGACAATCTGAAATGTTTGTTAAGTTTACTTTTAATTGTTCACCTTTGTTTTTTGTCCTTTAAGCATTCTGCTGTTTCTTTTTCTCAGTCTTTTCCCTCAGTAACCCAGCCTTCACTCTATTCTGCCGCTTTGGCAGTTAAGCTCATTCTGCCCACCAGTGTCTGCTAATTACCTTGATCTCTCTCTCACCTCTGTCTCCATGCCTTTTCTTCACTTTTCCTCGATATTTAATGCTAGCTGTCATTACCCTTTACCTGTTCCTTGCTCTCTGTTTCTCTGTTGTCCTCTTTGTTTTTAGTGCAAACTGTTTGTAAGGTTTTGTTTATTCGTTATTAGGGTTCACTCCAAAATCCACAGAATGTCTATCTCCTTATCTCCTACCTCCTGTTCCTGGCTTCTGTCCTTTCACCTTTTGCGGGTTCAACTGTAAAAAAAAAAATCTCCAGGGTAGGAAAGGAGCCCATGCCGGCTTGCTGTGCAGAATGCAGATAGCCTTCAACCTTGCGGACATCATTACCCGACAGACACATAGATAATAGTGTTGGCCAAATTGGGACAACAATATTTAGAAAAAATCACAACAAATCACAAGTCACACAAAGCGAATAGTTGAAGCACTCAAATCTAGTGTAACACCTGCACTTGCAAGTGTTACACAGAGTACACATAAATATATAAATCCATATAATCCATGTCTTTTGTGGTTTTGAAATTTGTTGCTATTGTAGTATCACAAAGTTTTGTGAATATACTGTAGTTCTTATTTAATATTAACATTGTGTTTTGCTACCCTTTGGTAGCTCTGCTAAAGCAGATGAGAGATCAGTTGACTAGGATTTTGAAGCATTAAAAAAACACCTATTTTGTTTGAGAGTGTTAAGATTGTGATACTGGTACATCTGTTTGCTAGGATATTGGGATTAATTATGTCTCAACCTACTGTGATCTTCCCCTAAAAACAGAGGGAGGACAAAACATTTACTCCATGAGCCTTTTAGACACCAGATGTGAAAGATTCGAAGGAGATTAATAGTCATGTAATAACATAGCTAAGCATTAGCTTATAAAAAACAAAGACCTAGACTTAGACAGACTTTACTGTAATTTTGTACACACATACAGAATGTTTACAAAAAAAAATTTTGTTGTTGTTGAGGATGGGTAGGGGCAGGTGGGCTCTCCTCATCCTCTGCAGGAAGTAAAGGCGCTTCTGTGCCCTTTTGACCAGTAAGGTTGTGTTAACAGTCCAAGTGAGGGTGTCTGTGATGAGCACCTCCAGGAATTTGGTGCTACTGCCCCCCCTCTAGAGCTGAGCTGTTGATGAGCAGTGGAGTGTGGTTAGGACGGTTCTTCCTGAAGTCCAAGATGATCTCCTTGGTCTTCTCCACGTTCAGGATCAGGCTGTTATCTTTGCACCAGTCCACCAGCTGCTCCACCTCCTCTCTGTAGTCCAGGTCGTTGTCGTCTCTGATGAGGCCCACCACCGTGATGTCGTCTGCAAACTGCACGATGTGATGGGTGTTGAACCTGGGCACGCAGTCATGTGGGATCAGGGGGAACAGCAGGGGGCTCAGGAAGCAGGTATGAGGGGAGCCTGAGCTTAGGTTGATGACATTAGAGGTGTTCTGTCCAACCCGGACTGACTGAGGTTTCTCTGGGAGAAAGTCTAGCAGCCAATAGCAGAGGAGTGTATTGAAGCCCAGCTGTTCCAGACACAACAAGACAGGAACTTTCATGACTGCTACATCTAGTGCTTTTGGTGATGGGCTTAAATAGAGCTTTAGAAAGGTCATTCTCATTAGGTGATATTGTCATGTTTGGAGTAAAACTTATTTAGAAACTCAAGTTATTTCTAAATGTATTGTATAAAACCAGTCAATGAAGCAGACATCCTGTGTACTTTAATTGTGCGTTCACACCAAACATGTTTTGTGCATCAAAAATTAAAAGCCGACAATTGGACGCTGTGTGAAATAGTCAAGATGCTTTGACGGTTCAATGCTCTGGATGCTCTGCGCTTTGGTTTTTTTATCTGCTCTGTTCTGCAGCTACAAGCTAGGGAGTAGCTACTTTGCTTTACTTTTTGTTTTTATGTGAGAAAGTCCATCTCCTCATCATCATTTGTGTTGTCATTTCATCAGGATTATAATCCTACTAAAATATGCAGCAGTTCTTGTTTAGGGCACCAGACCTTCAGCATATCACCAGGAGGTAGAGTTGAAGTCCCTGCTGAAATGCTCTCTGCTGCAGCCAGCTTGTGGGGAATTTCCTGCTGCCGTTTGTAGCCACTGGAAGTGAATATCAAGAGTTTGTAAGTACCACAATATACAATCAAATATTTTTCGTTGGCAGGTTTAAACATTTTTAGAAAATTTGGGCATTTATAAACTGTTTCACCACAGTTCATAAAAATTGTTTTAGTGCAGCAATAAGGATCAGAGCTCGCTCTCTTTCCCTTGTAGCAAACATAACAATCCATTCTTCCTGGTTTTCTTTTAAACCTTTGGAGTTAAACCCCTTGATTTTTATTTATTTTTCATATGGAAAATAAATAAAAATAGAAAACTCTAATGACAACAGATTGCATGTTGTCTTTCTAACGTGCAATCTGCGCCAACCAATCAGAAAACCTGGATCAGCTTTTCTGATTGGTTGACGCTCTGTCGACAGGCAGCAAAAGTTAGATTTTCCAAACTTCTTTTCGCTGTTTCTTTCATAGAAAGAGTTACTAAAGACAAGACTACAACCATTAAATCTTGAACTTAAAAGGTATCCCTGGATGAATGCTTATATTAATATGTCTTACGTGTGTGGTCGGGAAATTTAGTTTCTCTTTTTTCATATGTTAATTTATCCTATTTACTCACTATAAAAGATTTCACTCAGTCTGTTTCACCTGCAAGGCCACACAATTCCCCTGCATGAGGATGTTTGTAGCCAAGACCTACCTTTTTCCCATAATAAGCCAGATTCTTTCTCAAAGTTTATTCATAACATGTTACGGTTTAACCAAAGTGTCTGTAATTTGTTTTGACTCTGACTACTTTCCATTATTGTAAGTAAGGGGGGAAGGAACGCTCCCTAGATCAGAACAGGGCTGATTACAAAGCAATAAGGGTCGTATGATGAACTGTTGTCTCTGCAAAGATAAAAATAAAGTGCCGACTGAGTTAAATCCATCTATCTCTGTTTATTTAACTGGAGTGAATAGTTGAATAGTTTTTTTCTAACTACAATTGCCTTTTTTCTTAGGAAGCCCTCAGTTGTTAGCAGCGGATGCTGGTTCTGCTTGTGAGTCTTGTCTTTACAAACAACGTGCTGCAAAGTTATTCAGTTCAATTCTATTCAAAAATAGTTAATCTCAAAGGGACATTAAATGTTGCAGTAACTCATTGGCTTTTTTTAATGAGTTGTTGAAGATATTGATAGCTGTAGGCAGAAAGGATCATCTGTTGTGGTCTCAATTAAATGACTCAAAGCCATTAAATTAGGTTTTTTTACCCAGTTAAATACATTTTCGTCTATTGAAGCATAATCTTTCAGGAGGAGGGATTTCTGGAGGGTTACCATTTCATGTATCGGCTCAGTTGCAATAACAAACTTAACCTGATTGATATCTTAATCAATAGAATTGAATTGGAGTGTTCATTACTGTATTTTATTCTGTACTTATTAGTTTTAGTCAGCTATTCCTTTCTGTATATTGTATCATTGATGAAATATAGGCAATCAATAATCAGTCGAAACCGGTTTTAACCTTTCAATTCTCGTGTAAATGTTACGTTTTTTTTTTTTATTCCTAGTGCCCAGTCGCTGTCCAGAAATAAAGGCAGTGAAATAGCAAATTGGAATTGGCAGGAGAGTGTGTAACCATTTGTTTACACTGTGGTATTTGAAAGAGTGGTTACATTGAGGTACCTTTTACTCTTAAATCCCTGGGTAAAGTGGTGGTCTGTTTGATGTCCTCACTCAGTATTTGGCCAGACTTTCTCTTTTTCATCATGCAAAATAGAAGAATTTCTTCAGCTCACTTTTTTTCATGATCTTGGCTCTGGTTACTGGCCTAATTACTCATTGAATTCACCGACACAGCTCCGCTCAGTACTCATTACCGCTCTTCTGATCCACCTGCTTCAGTCTCCGTTTAACCAGTCATCCGTTCCAGATTCTTCAAGCTTTGGTGAGAGTTCTCTAGTGTGTCAGAGTGTTTCTGATTGCCTGATCCTGACCTGTTCTGCCTCTCGACCTCTGAGCCTGCCTGTTCCTATTCTGATTTGTTTGGTTGACCTGTCATCGGACTCCTGCTGGATTTCTGCCTGTGTACTAAACTTGGAACTGATTCCAGACACCGTCCTGGATTCCCCTTTGGTACCTCTTCAGACCTCTGATCTCCTGACTCAGACTCATGAGCATGTCCTCGATGCCAGCTTTGGCTTTGACCTCTGAATTATCCTGCCGTCCTTCGTCTGTTCAAATTTTGATCTCCTGCCTGTTAGCTGACCGGTTGGAACTAAACTAACTAATCCTCTGGGCATGGACTGAACTTTAAGATCAGGCTAGGGACTCACACGTTCATTATTATCTTCTGCCAGATAGACATGGTCACTAACCTTTGTTCTCCTCCTGCAGAGGTTCCTGCCTTGGATGACGACGCTGTTCTCTACTGCTCCTTCTTAAACATTTTGTGAAACTTCACTGTCTCTCCTTGTTGATAACTGGGTCCTCTTGTCCTGAGCTTGATACATTATTTAATGCTTTAAAATATCTTTGATTCAGAAATTAAAATGAATGTAGCTCTTGTGTACCACACCCCTAATGAAATGTTGTAAAAGTACTAATATCAGTACATTAAGTTTGACAGCAGAAGAGAAAAATATTTTTTATTGCCTATATGTGCTGCTTTCAACTCAAGATTCTTTCCATGGCTTAAAATAGGCACGTTAGCAATGATTATGGCATAGAAATGGTAACACAGAAGAGGAGAGGGCAATTTAACTCGAATCAGCACCAAGATTGCAGACATTAGATTTTTACGATAAAATTATACTATTATCAGTGTATTATGACTCTCTGTCTGATTCAGTTATCTTCCTTGCCCTTCTCTCCATCTTTCTGTCCCCTGACTCTCAAGCCACATTCTGCAGAATTGCTATCAGCAGCAAGTCAGAAATGTTCCTTCCATTGATGCACATTGGTGCTCAGTCCCAGACAGAAGCAGACAGCATGAAAAGAAGAAGCTGCTGAAATAAATATAAATGTAATGAGGGGAGAAGGGCGGCCAAATGCCTTGCCAATTTGTGTTTGTCAAACGGTGAACTGAGGCTGCATTGACATATAGATCTGTAATGGTCCCACTTCTTTAAAGTCACTTAGATGGGTCCACACAAAGCATCACATCTGCCCACCGGCGCAGACTCTTTAAAGGTGTAATAGATTAGTGCTCTGGCCAATTTTCCTCAATATGGAAAATTGTTTCGTACAATGTGAAATGGATGTCATTCTGGCTGTCTCCAAGTGCAAAATCGTACGCCATTCCTTCAAAGAGAAAAGATGCAAACGTGTGCTAAGGTGCCAAGAGTATTTCAACTGCATTTTCTCAGGTGCAAAAAAAAGTATAGAAGAGACATTCTCACTAAGTTAGAAAGGTCTGCAGAGAAATCCAGACAGAAAATTTAAGTAGAGGAGCTACAACTGACTAACAATATGCAATAACTTTAACTTTACCTCAAAAAGTCTTGACTCTCCTATCATTACCCCAGCATTTGTTGGGAAATGTTATGTTTGTAAATTGACTTTTGAATAAAGGATTTTGGTTTTAAGATTTCAAACACTTTTAAACTGATTAGCTTTTCTTTGCTGACACCCTACCTGTTAGTTTGATGTTTTTTATTCATTCCATATAAACCTAAGAAGCTTTTCCCTTCAGAATTCTTGATAGTAATACTCAGGCTATACATGATTTAACATCATGTAACTTTAAATTCCCCAGATAACCTGAGTAAAGACATACATTGCTTTTATTTAGATGGAAAAAATGCTAACAATATTAGCCAATATTTAAAAAGCTTACTTTTAAAGTATAACAGGTTTGTTCAATCATTCATGGCAAGAAGCGAATATGACTGTATTCCCATCCTCTTCAGCTGTTGTGTTTTTGCAGGTGTTTTTTTCCGATGCTGTTATATTTACACACTTTCCAAGAAGTTCCCCTTTGTGCTTTTTAATCTGTCCACAGAATATGAAATGTTTTTAAGCAAACATGAGATGGGCCTTTGTGTTCTTCTTTCTTTGGGACCTCCTTGAACATGATCTCTTGTTGTTTAGTATTTTTAACAGATATTATTTTGACATCTCAAACATAGGTAAGTTTTTGATTTGAAATTTCTGCCATTAATCAACCTTACTTGGGGTTATTTTTGAATAAAAAATTCATATATATTTAATATTTATTATGTGTTTAATCGCATTTCAGACTTTCTTAAATAAAGGGGATGCATACTTTGCCCCATTGGTTAAATTAGCTTTATTAGCATCTAAAAAATTTAAAGAAACAAAAATACATGAAAAATATGACTAAAATTTGCAAATGGAGATAATTTTTTAAAAGCACTTATTTTATTTAATCTTGTTCTTTTTCTGTGTACAGCATCACTCTGGAAAGGATTATATTTTTGGACAGAATGTTATAATAGAATCATACTTATTGTGAAGAAAAACAAGAGATTACAGATTATCTTTATTTCTTATCCCCTGATTTAATTAAAATGCCTCCCTAGTGATATAACTTCCCTGAGAGCAGTAGAAGTCGTCTGACCAAACCCCACTTCAGTCTAATCAGCTGGAGGTTGATTAGCCTGACACATCGTAAAGCATTTCAAGCCTGGCGCGATAGATACTCTGTGATTATGTTCTTGTAACATTTCCAGTTTTACCACTTGTGCTGAATGTGGATTATTGGCCTGATGGAAGTGGACACTCAATCAAACCTGCATGTAATAAATCAAAAGTTGGTTCTGTTATGAAAAGAATTTCTTTGTTCTAACACCTGACAGCACATTTGATCTGACGATGGAAAAGTGAGCACTGAGCCTGTTAAAGCAAAGGAGGAACAGCATCTGAAGAAAACATAGTTAAACAATGTCAGTTGTACAACATATTAAGTCTTGCAAAAATATTTATACTTCTTGTAATTTGTGACGTTTTGTCCAGTTACAGTCACTACTTGTAATTTGTTTTATGTGAGCACCCTACATAAATATGGAACAGCCTATTGGAAAATAATTGCATTACCTTCTCAACAAACAAACATGGTAGACTGTTCTCTGGTCAGGTGCAAAAAAATAAATAAAAATAAGCAAAAACCCTCTCTATATTTAGTCAATGTAAGTGGTGGAAAAATAAAATGTCATAATCCCAAATATATAATAATATATATACAACTTTAATCAGTATGAACAGAAAAGCTCCTGAGATTTGACTGGAACAAGCATTAGGGCTGAAGATGATTTGGAGATGGACGGGAAGTTCATCATCTACCAGAACAAAAACAAGGAAGGAAGAAAATCCAGCAAGTAAATCCAAAAGACACGCAGCAAAACATAACGGTGAGAAGATCAAACGCAAAAACATCATCATCCCATATGTTGCTGGAGTCACTGAAAAACTCAGGAGGATTTTCTCCAAACACAAAATCCAAGTACATTTCAAACCTAACAAGACCCTTAGACAGAGGCTGGTGCATCCTAAGGACAAAACCCCCCAAACCAAATATGAGCGGAATGGTGTATGCAGTTCAGTGCAGTGAGGAATGCTCTGATATTTATATTGGAGAATCTAAACAACCTCTCCACAGATGCATGGTCTGCCGGTTTGCTGCCAGGTTCAGCCAAGAATAAAAGTCAGCCAGTCAAGGGCCGATAGTGGAAATACAGGAACTTTTAAGCCACTAATTCTACATATTATTTGCAGCTGTAGCAGAAATTTAAAAATGCCTTTTATAAAGTATTGATTCAGTTAACTAAGCGCGATCCAAAAGGTTGTACAGATTTTAATAACTTGAAATGTTTTTGATTATTTACCATTCCACTTCATATTAAAACACATATTTATGCTATCCTATCAAATTAAATACGAACAAAAAAAATTGCCTATAGCTGTAACCTAAACCAGCTTTGATGGAAAATGTTAAAGTACCCACTCTGTGTTTTTTTTTTTCTCTCTCTCTCTCTCTAAAATTACTTTTAAATAAACTTCAATAACAGAACAATTATACAGTGCCCTCTCTGCCCAGGAAAGATGATCCATTCTTCATTTCCTTGAAATGATCATATTTTTGCTCATACTGGCATATTAAAAGTTTCAGATATTTGTTGACTCACTGGATTGTATTTCAAATCCCAAAACATTTAGGCTTCAGTAGATTAATATGGACAACAAAGCAAGAATCATTTGCCACAAATATACTATATTCCTATCTTGGTGGACTTAGATTGTGAAATATGAGCTGTATGTTTCCTCCCTGGCTTCTGCAAAAACATTATGAAGGGAGAGTATGAAAGCACAGGCCTGTTTCTACTAAACATGGTGTAAAACTTTTGTAAAAATTAAATAAATAAAAATATTTAAAAAGTGACAAACCTTGAAAACAAGATAGCAGGGTTACAAATAGACAGGAAACTTCTTCGTTTGAAAAATTACTATAACCAGAGAAAAAATTGGTAAATAAATACAAAATAAGGGGATAAAAGCTACAAATTTAATGCAAAATACCTTTAAACTGGCTCTGTCACCTCTGGCAACAACTAAAGCAATCAAGCATTAAGGATAACTGGGAAATTGTCCAACACATCCCTGGAGGAGAGGTTTTGCTTAGCCTTCTATGCAAAGTTGTTTAAGTTCAGCCACATCGGTGGCCTTATAACTTTATTGTGTTTTTATTAGCCATTCAAAAGTGAACCAGCTGGTTTGCTTTGGACTATTGTCCCTCTGCATAGCTTGAAGTTAAGGTGATGAAACTATATCCTTTGAGATGGTCTGCATCAATTAGAATCAACGATGAAATCACTATTGGTAAATCATGCATGTCCTGCAAAATGAAAGCCCAACACTATCATACAATCACTATGTGCTTCTTTGTATAAAGCCATCTACTGCAGTGTTTCCAAGCCAGGGATGCTCATTGTGTTAGCCCAGGAAGTAAGCTGGAAGTTACAAATGGTATGGCGAGAGAACAGATACTGCAGCAGGCTCCACATCTGCAGAATGCATGTTACTTCTGTGAATGCTAACATCTTGTGTACCACTGAGATCATTCAAAAGAAATTGAGGCGTAATTTATTTCCACTCATTCTGTCATCTGATGGAGCAGACAGCATTTCCCTTCATTTGTACCCTGTTGGAGGAATGAAGCCAGAATCTCATTATGGCTATGATTATCATATACAGCATATATCTGTGCATAGACACAACAGCATCAAATGAAAATTTTACATCAGTCTCTCTCCAAAGCACATTTCACGGTGATTTTTATTTTGCAGTGCACCAGCTATTCCACAGTAAATTAAAATTAAACCCAAACCAGCCAGTTTTTTATTAACAATACGAATAAGGCTATCTTAATGCAAAGCATTGATTTGATTCATTATATAAATATACCCATGTCCTTCTACTGTAAGTCAAACAGCTTTTGTTGACTGAAACTGAAAACAGTTTTTCAGCAACATGAATCTATAGACCCCAAATATGTAAATGCTTTATCCTTTCTTTAAAAAAAAAAAAAAAGCAAAACAGAGTTCATTAATGAAAGAAACAAGTATAAAGATCAGGGTCAATATGTAGGCAGTTCTGATCAAAGTAACCTTACATTTTGAAAGCTTGAGGGAATGATGAATGCCTAAGTAGCTTAATTAACCTTTAGTTTTTGGCATGCAATCATAAATTATGCATTTGTGCCAACAAAGACATTAAATGCTTTGTGTCACTTGGAGCTGGATGTTACCATGTTTAGTGCAAACTGTAGCTACGCTGTAAAAACGTTTGATCCTAAGCCAAAACAGTCATCATAGTCATATCACATTAACATCAATACATACCAACATGACTTAAGTCAGTTCTTGATCTCAGAGCCAAACTGTATAATAGCACATTCTATAGCGATAATTTTTCCATGGTAAACTCTTATTTACCTTATCAACAAAAATGAGGAATTTTGTCACCATCATTGACCAATAATCATTTACCAAATGTGGCATGATGCAGCTTTAGTTTTCACTGTGAGAATACAGCATTGAGTTCATTTATATCAAGACACTGTTGTCAGCACTTAATCTTTATCACCTGCTGATGCTTGGTGAAGCATTCTTTTAACTGAGACATACAGAACATTTTATTTTCTTTCCTGCTTCTTTTTTCTCTGTTATTGCCTCATCTAGACAAGTGCATATGTTTTCAGCCTAGAACCAAAAATCGAAAGTCATTAGCTGAGGGATGGTGAAGAATTTGGCTGAGAATTAAATACATTGAATGGCCCTTTGTTTGCTGCAGCAGCAGGTGTAACGATCAGAACCAAACTGTGTTTTATCAACTAAACAACTGCACAAAAGCAGAACTACTGCTCAGTTTCTCAATATAATTGTGAGATTTATGGTTACCGGTGCCTACACAGATATTCTGGCATGGCAGTCACTGCAGGCATGCATACTAAAACATTTTGTGTTAGGCATTAAACTATTGTGAAAAAATTACATAACTGGAAACAATATACAGCTGATAGATTTAAAACTTTGGGGACTGTTTAAGTCTTCCAATATAAAAATAAGGTAATTTGTAGCATAGGTAGGTTGTCACGCAACGGCAAAGTGTAAAAAAAACAAAAAAAAAAAACATATATATATATATATATATATATATACAACTTTTTTTAACAGGGCAAGGCAGAGCCTATTTCTATCGTCCATTCACAAACAGACTCATTTATATTGCAAAGCTCACTATGTGAACAACTCAGAGAATACTTGTATTTTGTGTTGTCTCGTCTTTTTAATGTCATTCAACATTTCAGCTTAGAAAATGACAAACAGTATGATGTACTGGAGTAACATTTATTTCATCCAAGGAAAAGAACTATGAAGCTACAATTGTCCCATTTAGCATTTTCCATGAACCCAAGGTGAGTCCTTCCTCCATTTGCGACAGGTATACTTTGTGCAATGCACAAAACGCTCAGTGCTGTGGTTCCTGTTGCAGAGATTGCGCCCCTGGCACTGTGTTGTTTTACCATGAGAACGTCTCTTCATCTAAACATGACTGCAATAAAGTTGGCAATATATTCACAGATTCGGCTTTTCCTGATTAATAACTCCCCGGCAGATGATTTATTCTACAAAACACCTCTCCGCAACCCCAGCAAGGCAGACAGTATGCTATAACTGTAGTTTCCTCAAAACGAGTCTCCTATCGTGCTGGGAGAATTACATTGAACCCTATGCAGAGCTCGCTCTTTCGCAAATGCTTAGGGACCGTCTGCAAGTTGCAGCACCATAAAAATAATCAGAGAGAAATATTGAAAAAGCGTCACCGAGGAGAGGTGGGTTATTATCAAATTAATTTCATGTGTATCTCATCTCATGTATTTCATGTCACATTTATTGGTTTTGAAAATAATACTTTGAGGAATTTCCCAAAGCCTAAATGACAAATGGCACCTCTATTTTATTATTAGAATAAGTATAAAATGAGCAATGACTAAACTATAGATCATTGTAGTGCCACCAAACTTGTAGGATACATAGATAAACTCATCTGGATCATTCTCATTACTTTGAGAAAATGTGCTAAACTAAATTTTTTGAGAGTTTTTCATTGTCATTATAAGCCTTCAGCTGATCCAAAATGCTTCAACCAGAGCTCTGATGACAATTGAAATTATAATATTATAAAGCCTTAAATGGCCAAGCTCCATCCTATATTAGAGATCTGATTGTTCCTTATGTCCCTAACAGAGCACTTTGTTCTCAATCTGCAGGTTTACTAATGGTTCCTAGATTTTCTCAAAGTAGAATGGGAGGCAGATCTTTTAGTCATCAGGCTCCTCTCCTGTGGAACCAACTACCAGTTTTAGTCTATGAGGCAGACACCCTGTCTACCTTTAAGTGTAGGCTTAAAACTCCTTTTTTGATAAAGCTTAAGTTAGAGTGGTTCAGGTTATCCTGAGCTATCTCTATAGTTATGATGCTATAGGCTTATGCTGCTGGAGGACATAGGGACCCTTTTTCATCATTCTGCTTCATTCTTTCACTATCCTCCCATTCTACAGTATTTGTTAGTTCAATCAATAATTTCCTGCTCTCTCTTTTTTTCCCCATAGTACCTTCATAGGTACTATATAGATGTTGTATACTATATATTATAGATGTTGGAGCTTGGCCTGTATTTCAGTGTAGTCCTGGTTCTCTAACTTGATGCATTCTGACTAACTGGATATGCTCTCTTTCATCCTCTGACATGGGAGCTGGCTTGGAGCTCCTCTGCCTGGCTGTGTGTTTCCAGGACAGGGCTGCCTGTGGAGCTGGTTGACAGTTGCCTTTGCTATCTATGCTTCTTTTCCATAGCTGCTTGTCATCTTGAATGCCAGTCGGCCTCTGCAGGCTGGTTTTGGTTCAGCTGGAGGCAGACATGGCCAATGTGGAGTCAACAAGTCATCTCCATGTCATGTATTTAATCTACCCAGCCAATTAACCAGGTGAGTCCAATCTGTGCAGGTTAAATCATGGTGAAGATTGGACTCACCTGCTTCAGTGGCTGGGTAGAACAAATACATGACATGGAGATTACTTGTTGACTCCACATTGCCCATGTCTGGATTTGATGCAATGAACTGGTTTTGCTTAGAAAACTTTGAATCAGTCTGATTGGATGATCTGCTTGAATTGTCTCTATAAAGTGCCTTAAGATGACACATGTTGTAAATTGGCGCTATAGAAATAAACTAAATTGAATAAAATTGTGCATTGTTATACTGGTATGGTCCCAAATTGCTAATCCATCACGTTAACTTAAGCTTTTACAATTAGTATCCTTTTTTACCTATTTAGTGGCATTGATGATGAATGGTCCTTGGCAGCCTCTTTCCTGGCCTAGTGTTAGCCACCTTCTGGCCTGGTGGACTGGAGGCTTGTACTAAAATCCTTGAGCTCGAACAATGCAATAGGTCCAGTGGCATGAAAAAACAAAAAAAAAAAACAAAAAGGGATATTGTAATTTGTAATATAATGAGTCGGATTTGATTTCAGTGCTATATTTTCTTGCAATACCATTGCATCTGTAAGTGCAATCCCGATCTTCTCTAAAGAACATGTGTCCTTTGACTGTCAGAAACAAGACATATCAAGGCAATAAGCATGCTTTTTCAAAGATCTGCATCCTGTTAGAATTTTCTCATTCTCTTTCTTACATAGAGCAAAAGCTTTCATCAATTTCAGATCACTGTAATGATTATTGATGTGTATTATCATTAAATGAAATGTGCTTAGCGTGCTTGAAATTGAATTTGAAGGTGTACATTTTCTTTGAGACTGCAGGGCACACACCATAAGTCATTAGACACGGCTCTTAAATCAAAACATAGTCTCTTTTCTGCTGCAAATTCAGCATCTTCCAGCTGATGGAGAGCTTTATTAAATAAGCATGTAACATGTTCCTTCCCTTTATAGTATACAATTATATTTTAAATATGAGAAGCCATGCTTAAACCGAAATTTGTAAAAAAAAAAAAATAGCTTCGAGTCATAATTGCAACCTACTGTGTGAACTCTGCAATTTATATTCATAAAAATCTACCTACTGATAATTTAGAAACTAGCAATCACTCTAATATAGAATCTAAGGTGATTCTCAATCAGAGATATTTGACATCAATTACATTTGCTCACTGTCGGTAGAACGAGAATTCAACCAGAGACAACAGTTACAGTTTAAACATTTTTTTTTATATGAAACTGTCGCAGGCAGTCCGCAACCAGAACTTGTGGAAGAAGATTGGACAGTTGAGTTTGGAGGCAGAGTCAGAGAGAAATGTCTCCATCGTGAATTCTGGTTCACTAACCTTTTTGGAGTTTGGGAACAAACTTTGAGAGTTTCAATAAGAATAATTGTCTTGATGCCAAAAAGAGCCCAACAGATTTTACTATCACAAGTGTAGCAGTATGGCAATTGCCATATTGCTACTGTACACTTGTTTCATGCATATAAATTGCTTTATTATAATTATGCAGAGAGTTTTATAGTTTATATGGACACTGCGGTGTAAATAGAACAGAACAAGAAAAACAGAAGAAGAAAAAGTAAAAAAAAAAGAAAAGATGAAGGAAAGAGGAGATAGTAAGGAGACAATGACAAATAATTTTCAGTCTGCTTCATCACCTGCAACGAGATGCAAAAAGAACAGCACAACCGAAAGACATGGTACGGGACATACAATAAAGCAACAACTTTAAACTATTGCTGAAGTAGTATTATTTAGTCTGACATGTACTCTAAGTTACCTGAAGATATGAATGTGGGGTTTCTGTATGGAAGTGAATCTCTGAGTACCTGGAGCCAAGCACCTGTAATTGTGAGGGTGCACTTGTGCATGTAAAGTTTATCCATAGAGAAAATGCTCAATAGTGGTTGTGGAGAGCCGAAGAGGCGCCCCCCCAGAGCACTGAGTCCAGCGCCGGGAGACCCAAAGCCCCAGACGCCCAAAGAGACCCCAAGAGCAAAGGCACCAAGGAGGGGCCAGCCCAGGAAATCCAACCCCCGCCAAGGGCTGAAACCAACCCTGATCCTCAGAGGATTTCTGAATCTGTCCAGGTAGTATTGGAGGAAACCTTCTTTGACAGGTACTGGTTGGTCCTGGGGAATTCACAGGGTCATTCAAGCCATAGTAACCAAACCATAGAGCCGGTCCAAAGTCGGAGCCAGGTGATCCGAAATCTAGATACAATCCAGGGGAGAATCCGAGAGCAGGGTCAGGGCACAGCAAAAAGGTCAGAGATCCAAAAAACACACCATGACAGGTCCAATAGGGGTCAGACGGCCTCAGAGAATCCGTAGCCAGGATCCGGCAGGTTTACAGGAATGCTGGACTAAGCTCACCAAAGGCCTGTGATAACCTGGCACTAGTGACTGGTCTGAGAGCTGGTTATATAGTCAGGTAAGCAGGTGAATCTAATGTAGCCTGATTGAGAATCGGGCAGAATTGACAGGTGTGTTGAATGGTTAATTAAACCAGCATACATACAGTAAAGCTATTGCACTATGTCACTGATGGTCCAAAGTATGTGAGAACTTTCCTGTCTTCTGAAAGATTGGCCTAATAGTGAGATTGGCCTAATAGTGTCAGGAAACTGTGCTGGCAACAAGCCTTGTATTCTCTTCACATCAGAATTCTCCATCATTTTCGGAGGGAGCTATTTACTTAAGTAAGGAGATGATTCTCCATAGTCGGCTAAGTCACAGCTGAATATGATTTAGAGCACATGGCACAGGACTTTGTGGACTGGTGCCTTTGGAAACATTTACTGATCGCTCAGGAAAAACTAAGGAGTTGGTACACAGGTGCTGACCCACAACACTGATGCAAAGACATCGGGTAGTGAGAGTGAGAAAGTGACCTCACCCTCAACAGATGGCTTATCTGGTTCTTAGAAATTGCATCATCCTCTGTCAAAAATCACACTTGATCCCTAGCTCTGACAGATGGCACAAGAAGGCCTCTACATCATACTGCAGCCCAACCAAAGCAGTGGGAATTACCACATGACTGGAATTGCTTTGATTTGCAAAGAGTAGAAAAATGTATGGATGATTAAATCTATTTAAATCTAGATTTAGGGTCAGAGCAAACTCCAGCAAAAATGCACACATATTGTAGGATGCTCTCTTTAAGAACTTTTTTTTTCACTATAGTGACATTAGCCATCTTCTGTAGCGTAAGGTGGTGTTTTTTAAAACCTTTCGACAAAGGACAGTTCCATGGATGTATTATATGTTTCAGTGCTTAAACACACCTGATTCAAATACTTATGCAGAAAAAAAAAACTTAATTAGACATAAATAAAACTCAGGAGTACTGAAGCATGAAAACATCCTTCTAGCATGCAGTATGCCATGAGGATCAGGGCTGATAAATAATGGTGAGCATGTCAGAGCAGCAGCTCATCAGAAGCTGAGAGGAAGTAGTTGATAAACTAATCAGGAAGGCTGGCTCTGGGCAAGGATGCCACCTTGACCCAATACAGGCTATTATTATCACAGTTTTTGATATTCTTGTAAGAACATATTTTTATTCACAAACTTTCAAGCACATTTTGTACATTTCTCAAATTATCATCAATGAAAAAAATATAGGAAATCTATTAACATTTCCCTCTCAGTTGTGAATATTTATATTTTGGTCCATAGTCCTTAGTCTTTGTTTTGGTTACCACATTTTTGACTGTTTTGTGTCTAGTTAATGCCATACTGAGTGCAAATGTCTGAAGATATCATAGATTCATTTATTCGGGGTTCTAAAAGGCAAAAACTTGCAGTCTCTGACTTATTTGTTTGATGCAAAAACCTTTTACACCAAAGAACGCATACACTGGTCAGTGTCGCGGCCTTCAATGTTCCAAAACAAACATTTTCCTGAAGGTATGAATATCATTTCTTTTTCTTGTCAAAACGGCAAGTTTAACTTTGCACCTTTTAATCAAATCAAATTGTTCTCTTTCCATTTTAATTTCTTCTTCGTGTTTCTCATTTTCAACACAAAATTCATTTCACAGATCTAACAAGCTTTTGTTCGACACAAAGATTTTTTGGATTGCAGCTTCGTCTCTCCTCTCTCCAACAAAATGTCACATTTACTCCTGAACCTTGTCTGTCTTCTCCAAATCCTTTCCATGAAGTTTCAATCAAAAGAAAGCAATCTTCCAGTTTTAAAAGCTTCTTCAATTCCAAGCGGTTCCAAAAAAACAAAACAGAAAAAAAAGATTTTTTGACTTAACTAGCGTGGCCTCCCATGTTTTAAATCCAAAATTTTCTTGAAGGCTGTGGGTGGCAACCGGTGGTGTTTCACGCACTTCTGAAAAATAAATGTTGTGTATTTCCAGTAACAACAAAACAAAACAATACAGATTATTACTAATAATATCTTACAGCTTAAATAAATGCAAAAGTTAACTTAATCTGCTGTTACAGCCTTCAAAATATGATTAAAAGTGGTAAAAAATATATATTTTTTTTTACCAGCTCCCCTCCTCACACCAGATATTTGAACAACATCCAAAAAAAATCTTCCCTGCTGTGTGTTCCTCTAATCTTCTAAATTAATGTCACTTTGTCACTTAAGGCCGAAAAAAAAAAAAATATGGCTCAGAAAAGGCAGTGGAGCTTATTTTAGCTTGAATTGCAGCAGTTTCACTAGATTTTATACACTTTTATCTTATTTTATGTTTTATAAATTTTACATTTTTCTATATACATTGATTCTGAAAAAAGTGTAAAAATACTTGCTACATAAGTGTTTTGTGGTCATCAAAATGCTTCAGTGTTATTCTATGGGGGAAATAGTTAAGAAAATATGTTTGGCACAATTCGGCACAATCTAGCACATTTGGAGAAATTCGGAGACACTGGTGAAACCAAAAGTTCAAAGCCTCACAGCTCTGGAACTGTTGTAGCTAGAGGTCTGAAATTGTCTGCGTCTGTGGTTGATATGATGTACAGTAGAACAAATGTAATACAGCATGTATTTATTACTGCTGTTCAAAAAATACCTATTATTTTCAAGAATAACAAAAATGACAGCAGGATGTCACACATCCAAATGGGATTGTTACCCTGGTGGAAGAGGATCTGATGCTGGAGCATTAGGGGCCTGTTGCCTGGGCTTTACCCCATCAGTTGTTGTTGAGCTGCTACTACTGCCTCCAGCTCCTGAGGCACTCGCTTCTCCCGGCTCAGGGGAGGAAGAGGACGATGGTGACTATGTTGTGAGGGTGGTAGCCCCCTGGTGCCAGTCCCAGTGGTGCCATCGGCAGGTTTAGCAGAGACAGACAATGCTGGAGAAGGTGTAGAAGCTGGAGGGGGCCGGGAGGAGCCGGCTGGGGATGTTTCAGCATTTGGCAGGGAAGCATCTATAATGCTCTCCTCATTTTCACCTGCAGAGGGCAGTGCTTCCTGTCTACATTAGATGCTGAAGATTGCCTGGGAACAGCCCCTTCAGACTAATAGCATTGTCCGGTATTGCTGGACGCAGCCAAGACTGTCAGAATGATGGCGCAGCAGTTACATATCTCCTTTTTTTAAGAGAGTTCGAGTCGGAGATCATCCATTTTGTTTTCCAACGAGAGGAGAGGTTGGAGAGCAGAAATAATGGAAGAGGTGGTCTGTGGGGATTTCTCTTTAGCTTCGTAGTTAGCCCCCCTCTGCAGCTTCGCTTTCTCCGTCTCACGCATCTCTTCCTGCGACCGTTATTTTTCGCTGTTGTCTTGTTTATATTTGTCCATAGCACTTTTTAAATGGTCAAAAATGTCAGTATTTAAAACATTTTGTGACCGTAGCTCCATCAGGTGCTCGCGATCATAGTTCGATATTATTATTCATATACATGCGTCGAATAAGTTCAGGCTCTGGATTTTGTTTTGCTTTAATACCTTTAGTTTAAATGTAAAGTTTATTAAAGTTTACACGCTAATAGTAATCCTGTTATTCTTAGTCAAATTTAGGAGGTTGAAGAAGTCTCTTAATATATCACTAATGTGGCAATGATTTTGTTCTTCAGTGTACTTTTAAAACATTTGATAATTCTAAAATTCCCTTGGTGAAATCTGATTTTGTTAACTTACCAGGTTGAATTTATTTAAATCGTATAAGATCATTTAGCCTAATATCCTAGAAATGTCAGTATTTCTTTCTTAGAAATCTTCAGTTTTTCTACTGGATATTCAACAGAAACTAAAGACTGCTAGAAAGAATTAAAGTAAAAAAAAAATTAAAGGTTCTTACTTTTAATTTTTTTCTTACCTTTAAGATTTCCCATGACTAAGTTTGCTTTTATCTAAAAGGTAAACAACACACACTAATATTACAAAGTCCATGTTAATATTTTGAACTTCATGGTTCCACGGTTTAACATAATGTATAGAGTAATAATCAACCAGCTTTCATGTATTTAAGAAAGTTGTGTTTCTAGCAATACTTTTATTAAAACTGAGAACCCAAGAGGCTAATTCACACCCATGCAGCTATAAGCACATGCTTTTGGGGATACAGCCCAAGAAAAGTTGTGTTTTTCATTAAAAAACACAAACACAGCTTAGTTCTTTCAGCTAATCTAACCTGCTTTACAATGTGTGTCTTTAGGAATGTCTATACCTGCACACACTCAGCTGGTTGTTTATATGATCAGCATGTTTTTGTGTTTTCTTGTGGATATCAAAGGATTTTTTTTTTTTCTTAAATCACAAACTCTTGTATATTCTAGTGAGACTTCGTGTGATACCGTCTTTTTAACTCTTCACTATTATATTATTCCTATACTTTTTCTAAGATCCATATTTGCTTTTTATTATTGTTTTTATTATTTTTAATATAATCTTTTTGCTGCTGTTAATGCCAGAATTTCCCAATTGTGGGACAATAAATAGATTTTCTATTCTATTCTATTCTATTCTATTCTATTCTAATCTATTCTATTCTATTCTACACCAATAAAACCTAAAGCATAATTGTAAAGTCAGAGGAAAATTATGTCTTTTCTTTTACATATAAACATCCGGCTGAATGCATGCATCTGTTTTCAACTCCATGGAAACCATATGTTGGAAGGTAATCAAACTCTGCAGTTGGATACAGCTTGAAGTGCTTCACACATCTACAGAACTTTCTGACAATTCTTATTTAAAACCTAGTTCAAGATCAGTCAAACTGAATGGAAAGTATCCATAATGAGAACTTGTTCATGACTTTGCACAAATTCTCAATTTCATTAAGGCCAAAGTCTTAACAGGGTGATTTTAACACATACTTTTTTTTTTTTATCTAAACCCTTCCATTGCATTTCTGGTTGTATGTCCAGGGCTGTTTTCCTCATAGCCGAAACACTAGACAAGTCTCATCATTCAGCCCCTGATGGATTGCCTTTCATTATGGTCAAGCATTAAGCTTTATTCATCTTCCCCTCAACCAAACTATTTTTCCTGTCCCTGCAGAACAAATCATCCCCAAACCACCATGCTGTCACTATCATGTTCCACTGTGAAGATTGTCTTTTAAAGTATGATGTACAGTGTCAGTTTCTCACCACAAATAGCACAAATTTATTGGTGGGATAAAAATGGAAAATAATCGTCAGAAAAATTCAAATGTTTATTTAGGAATATAGTATAAAAAGTAAGAAATATAAAAGCAAAAATAATTAACAAAAAAATAAAAATCTATATTGTGCAAAGCAGGAGCTTTACTATTAGAGCACAAATCAGGTTAAATTAATAGATTGTGCGCAGTTCCTATTGGAAACAGGAAAATAAGTATTTGAACACCCTGCTATTTTGCAGGTTCTCCCAGACAGAACTCATCTTCCCTCGGTTAGATCATTGAAGATGACTTGAGGCTGGGTCGTCTAACATGACAATGATATATTGCACACAGCCAGGATAACCGAGGAGTGGCTCTGGAAGAAGGTTCTGGAATGGCCTAGCCAGTCTCTAGACCTAAACCCAATAGAGAATCATTGGAGGGATCTCAAACTCTGTGTTTCTCAATGACAGCCCGGAAACCTGACTGATCTAGAGAATATTTGTGTGGAGGAGTCGGCCAAAATCCCTCCTGCAGCGTGTGCAAACCTGATGAAAAACTACAGGAAATGTTTAACCTCTGTAATTACAAACAAATGCTACTGTACCAAATATCAACATTGATTTTTTTCAGGTGTTTGAATACTTATTTGCAGCTGGATGATACAAAAAAAGGGTTTTTAAAAAAATCATATATATCGTGATTTCTGCATTTTTTCAGATGATGTCTGTCACAGTGGACATGCCCCTACGATGACAATTTCAGATCCCTCCATGATTTCTTTAGTAGTACCTTTTTTCCTCACGGTATTACTGGTGCCCCTATTGATCGGCCGGCCAATTTATCGGCCTAGATTTTTCTTTCAGCGAGATAAGATTGAATTATTGAGGGTGTCTTGTGATGTTGTTGGATAAAAAAAGGTGTATTAATCATGCCCAAATCAGCATGTAAGGCTTTGTAAAGAGTAGTAATTGTTGCATCACCAAAATACACACACACACACACACACATATATATATATATATATATATATATATATATATATATATATATATGCGTTTGTCATTGTCTTGAACCAGTCTAGTCGTCAGACCAGAAAATGGAGAATCTAATTTGATTTTGACTTCAGGACAGCTGAATCCTCTTCGTGAGCAGCACTGTAGATAGGAAGCGAGAGCAGGAGGAGTGGAGCAGATGAAAAGTGTAGCTGACAGATGGGACACCATAAGATCGAGACAGGTGANATTCTATTCTATTCTAATCTATTCTATTCTATTCTACACCAATAAAACCTAAAGCATAATTGTAAAGTCAGAGGAAAATTATGTCTTTTCTTTTACATATAAACATCCGGCTGAATGCATGCATCTGTTTTCAACTCCATGGAAACCATATGTTGGAAGGTAATCAAACTCTGCAGTTGGATACAGCTTGAAGTGCTTCACACATCTACAGAACTTTCTGACAATTCTTATTTAAAACCTAGTTCAAGATCAGTCAAACTGAATGGAAAGTATCCATAATGAGAACTTGTTCATGACTTTGCACAAATTCTCAATTTCATTAAGGCCAAAGTCTTAACAGGGTGATTTTAACACATACTTTTTTTTTTTTATCTAAACCCTTCCATTGCATTTCTGGTTGTATGTCCAGGGCTGTTTTCCTCATAGCCGAAACACTAGACAAGTCTCATCATTCAGCCCCTGATGGATTGCCTTTCATTATGGTCAAGCATTAAGCTTTATTCATCTTCCCCTCAACCAAACTATTTTTCCTGTCCCTGCAGAACAAATCATCCCCAAACCACCATGCTGTCACTATCATGTTCCACTGTGAAGATTGTCTTTTAAAGTATGATGTACAGTGTCAGTTTCTCACCACAAATAGCACAAATTTATTGGTGGGATAAAAATGGAAAATAATCGTCAGAAAAATTCAAATGTTTATTTAGGAATATAGTATAAAAAGTAAGAAATATAAAAGCAAAAATAATTAACAAAAAAATAAAAATCTATATTGTGCAAAGCAGGAGCTTTACTATTAGAGCACAAATCAGGTTAAATTAATAGATTGTGCGCAGTTCCTATTGGAAACAGGAAAATAAGTATTTGAACACCCTGCTATTTTGCAGGTTCTCCCAGACAGAACTCATCTTCCCTCGGTTAGATCATTGAAGATGACTTGAGGCTGGGTCGTCTAACATGACAATGATATATTGCACACAGCCAGGATAACCGAGGAGTGGCTCTGGAAGAAGGTTCTGGAATGGCCTAGCCAGTCTCTAGACCTAAACCCAATAGAGAATCATTGGAGGGATCTCAAACTCTGTGTTTCTCAATGACAGCCCGGAAACCTGACTGATCTAGAGAATATTTGTGTGGAGGAGTCGGCCAAAATCCCTCCTGCAGCGTGTGCAAACCTGATGAAAAACTACAGGAAATGTTTAACCTCTGTAATTACAAACAAATGCTACTGTACCAAATATCAACATTGATTTTTTTCAGGTGTTTGAATACTTATTTGCAGCTGGATGATACAAAAAAAGGGTTTTTAAAAAAATCATATATATCGTGATTTCTGCATTTTTTCAGATGATGTCTGTCACAGTGGACATGCCCCTACGATGACAATTTCAGATCCCTCCATGATTTCTTTAGTAGTACCTTTTTTCCTCACGGTATTACTGGTGCCCCTATTGATCGGCCGGCCAATTTATCGGCCTAGATTTTTCTTTCAGCGAGATAAGATTGAATTATTGAGGGTGTCTTGTGATGTTGTTGGATAAAAAAAGGTGTATTAATCATGCCCAAATCAGCATGTAAGGCTTTGTAAAGAGTAGTAATTGTTGCATCACCAAAATACACACACACACACACACACATATATATATATATATATATATATATATATATATATATATATATATGCGTTTGTCATTGTCTTGAACCAGTCTAGTCGTCAGACCAGAAAATGGAGAATCTAATTTGATTTTGACTTCAGGACAGCTGAATCCTCTTCATGAGCAGCACTGTAGATAGGAAGCGAGAGCAGGAGGAGTGGAGCAGATGAAAAGTGAAGCTGACAGATGGGACACCATAAGATCGAGACAGGTGAAGAAGTGGAGGCTGTCAGACAGACAAGAGTCAGATTTATCACAGTTTATCAAAGGTCAAAATGCTAATTCTCAGTCATACTGTGGCATTCAAAAGTCTCCACACCCTAAAATACAAGATTTAATGATGTAAAACTTAGACAATTAGACCGTTCACAATGTTTCCGTTTGTGTTACTCTCTTCAATCTATGGCACTTTCATATTTACCATTGCATTTTTCAGCAAAATAATCAGGTAATGCAGGACAACAGTGACATTACCAAAAAGGAAAAAAATTAAATTTCTGCAAAGCAAAATGGAAGGGGAAAAAATTTCATTCAGGCCATCAAAAAGCCATCTGCATGGTTAAGTTTGCAAAACATAAAATCTGCAAAACACAAATCTTGATTGATATTCTTTTAAACCATATGGGAAGATACATCATAGCCTGAATAAGCTAAAGATTAACTTTGGGTCACATTCTAAAAGGTAGAACTGGAACAGAAACAAAAGAGCCCTAAACCTTCTCTATACCATATGTGTGGCATATTTTCTTTCCATGGTACTTAGGTTTTTGTTAATGGCAATATTTGTATTGCCATTAACAGCTCCAAATTTAAAAATTTCAACTTTTGCCTTAAAGCTAATATTAAAGGACTTATTTTCAGCATCACAATAAGTATAAGTAAATATCCAAAAAGTTTTGGAACTGCCCTGCTGAAGTCTAAAGCTAAATGCAATGGAGGAAAAGATTTGGAGAACTTTGGCATGGTAATAAAAAGAACAACAAATTAATTCGTATGGATACAGGAAGCTAACAAACCCCTTTCAAGAAGAATGAATGCTTAACTTAAATCAAACTGAGCTTCAATAAAGTATTGATTGGTGAGTGTAGTGCCGTCGGGAGAATAGTTGACTTGCATTTAGAAGGTCAAGGGTTTGGCAGCTTCCCACGCTCTTACATGCTGATGGGCCCCTGGGCAAGGCACTACACTGGATATCATGACTGGACGTGTGCACTAGTGAGTGTGACTGGACAGAGGGATACAAATGCTCAATATAAATAGATTATATCAGGTCCTTCTCAAAATATTAGCATATTGTGACAAAGTTCATTATTTTCCATAATGTAATTATAAAACTTGAACATTCATATATTTAAGATGCATTGCACACTAACTGAAATATTTTTGGTCTTTTATTGTCTTAAAATGGATGATTTTGGCATACAGCTCAAGAAAACCCCAAATACCGATCTCACAAAATATCATGAAACAGGTCTCTAAATGAGCTAAGCATCTAATTATCTGAATCAAAAAATTTAGATTCCTGAGGCCTTTAAAACCCCCAGCCTGGTTCATCACTCAAAACTCCAATCATGGGTAAGACTGCCGACCTGCCTGCTGTCCAGAAGGCCATCATTGACATCCTCAAGCAAGAGGCTATAACACATAAGGATATTTCTGAGCGA
>NW_015151019.1:303352-312950 GCF_000732505.1 Cyprinodon variegatus | reverse complement strand
CTGAAATATTTCAGTTAGTATGCAATAAATCTAAAATATATCAAGTTTTATCATTACATTATGCAAAATAATAACCTTTATCACAATATGCTAATATTTTGAGAAGGACCTTAATATTATGTGAAATTAAAGCCATACAAGCAGGTTATTAAAGTTTCAAAATTTTGATGCCCCCTCTCAAAAAAATGTGTTGATTACAATTGTGTTAGGTATATTTTACATCAAAAAAAGTGTTAAAACTGCTTTTTTTTTTCTTTTAAAAATCTCTGTCATTTTAACACCGTTGTGTTCTTTGAAAAAAAACTCTGTATTTACTGTTTGTAAGATTAAAAATCAGAGCTGTTTTTGCTTTGCTGAGAGAAAGCGTTTCCCTCAGCGCTTCACGAAGACTTGATAATAATGAGCTAACGACCAGGTTCTATATCAGTAATCACCGGTTCACAATCTGCACCCAGACATCAGGATGAGGCCAGTGAGGCACCTGCAGAGACACGCCCAGCTCCTTCACTGATCTCTGCACAGCTGCTTCTCACCCAACACATTCTGATAGTGTGTTTTTACTTCTTCTTCCTCGGAGCAAACTGTAATTTCTCTGTGTAAATACAGTGTGCAAATGTGTGTATTTTTAGCATGCAGATAATCAGTCAATCAGAAGAACATTATGCAGTTGAACACTGCGGCATAGAAGGTCTGTGCACGGCTTACAAACAGCCTACTGTACGCTTCAGTGCAGAGCGAATAGGATCCCTATGGGCGGAGAAAAAGAATAATTGCTCACACACAAAGTTCATATTACAAGCTGTGCTAGAGTACCTTACATGTTTTTTTCCCCCCTTTTTCTCTACTTTCCACTACCTGGAAGGCAAGGAAAAATAGAAAACCCCTTGCAGCATTCCATGCTTGGCCCAGACTGCCATGATCTCCCTCTCTCCTCTTCTCTGTCCTCTGGCATCAGAGCAGCCCCACCACAGAAGCTGCTGGTAATGCTGACTGACTGCATCTCCCGCCTGTGGCCACATCACACACTGAGTTCCTGTCATCACAGACACCCCTAACCTTGCACATAACCACATGTGATGTGCATTGTCATGCTATCTTTCTGGTATTTGAGCTTGGAGAGTGTAATAATGGGGGCATTAGAGCAGATCTGGGACAGACCTGTCTTCTCTTATTTCCTCAACGATTATCTTAGTTAAAATCCTCACGTCTTGTTCCTCTTCCCTTTTCTCGGTGAGCATGCGGCCTCCTGCTCCACCTGAACAACAGCAGGGAAGCAGACACTAATCCATAGGGCTGCAAAAAAAACAAAAACCTAAAAGAGACCCAATAAAAAAAAAAAAAACTTGCAGAAAGAAAACAGGGTTGGTTTTGTTGTGCATTGTTCAGTGTCTCCTCCCTTTGTTTATGTAGTATGCCAAATATCTAAATAATATAAATATGTGATTGGAATTATTGTTTTCAGTCGTTGAAAAAAACACACACACACACAACACACAGAGCAAATTTGTTGCTGATGAGTGGCAGCAGAGCCCAGGGGCAGCATGTTTAACACGCTGCAATATGTCACAAGTTCTATTCAAATTTAGACGTGCAGGGCCAAAATGATTGGCTCTTTAATTAATTGCATTATCATCAGCAAACACAGTGATTTTCTCCCTGCCATGAAAGCTTCTGAGAGAAGACAGATATAACGTAGCTGAGGCCACTATCCCTCCAGCTATTGCAGGTGGAAAGCAACAGGCACATCCTTTGCTATAAAGGCACAGTGCCCCCTACTGGCTCAGGCAGCACCAACACCCTGAGGGAGCATCACCCCTGGAACTTCATCCAGCAGGAAACAGCCAGGGAACAGGGGGGTGGAGGGGGTGGATGGAGGCATTTATGCACTGAGCCATGGGACCCTCTGAGAATGGCAACCCCTCAGAATATGAAAAGGATTTCCGAACAAGTGTTTGGCAGCCCGTGCTGTGCTCATGCATACTCAATTTCAGGGTTGCATTTGATAGCAAACAGCTTTACATGATAGTGTGATGTGAATGTTTACCATTGAGATGGAAAATATTCAGCTTTCCATGTCAGGCATTTTGTATGCTGGGAATACACAATGCACGGACTGATACGGACGCCTGCACTTTCCATCTATTTTTAGACTGAATAAATAGGTATTCCTGCCAATGTTTCTATAATGCAGTCCAGTTAGAGTTAACATTTTGTTGCGTTACTGCAGTGTCATGGCAGGATCTCTTCTTAATCAGGATTTACACGTTTCTTGTGTACTGAACATCAGAGAAATAGGAAGAGACTCCGCTGCCAGGTCCTCAGGAGACTAAAAGCTAAACTGATCCATGCCCTGAATAATGCAGCCGTTTTACGGACACACTGCATCTTGCCAGCTGCAGTAAGGATTTTAAGACGCTGTCCGACTTAAAGCTGGAAGCAGCTGGTACATAGAAAATGGATTCAATATCCTGAAAAAAGCAACAAGTATGAAAAGAAATCACCTCAAATTGCAGGAAATAAGCTCACCACTGTATCCACTGTCACGCTCTAAAGATTTTAGTCTCTGCGTTTTGATTTCCCTGTGGCATCATGTTAATTCTGCAGGACGGTAATGTTATCGTCACTTTTTTACCCCCAGCCTTCAAGGCTCACTTTTGAATGCAGAGACTGTCTCTGTATTAATTCTATTTGACGCAAGCGTGCCAGAAACAGACTTGTTGTGCTAAAGCGAAGCAGTTTGTTGGAAAAAAGCAGCAGCAGAAGGGGCATATGGTTGAACAGGGCAGAGCATATGTCCCCAGCATTCATGCCCGAGCCTCTCTGCAAACATCACTGAGCCAGGCCAACATCCTGGGGCAGCAAGTCTGCTCCTTGCTTCTTTTTGTAACCCTTTATGTTTAGACTAATGCAACAGTAAGATTTTGTATTTCGGATAAAAACCTTAAATTAAGCAGTGCCTCAAAAAACATTTCCGGTCCTTGAAAATTTCAATATTTGGTGATTTTCATTAAGCTGTAAAGAATTCAGGAGAATCTTGCTTTTGTAAAATAGAACTTAAGAGCTGCTTTCATTTTCTAGAGACCATTTAAAAACAATCAGGATTCATTTGTATTCAGTTGCCTTTGTGTGATATTCTTTTAAAAAAAAAATCCCAGCCTAATCCAGCTGCTTTTAGAAGTTTCCTTATTAGAAAAATTATTTTTTTAGTAAACAGTAGTTCAATCTGAAAAATTAGAAGGAATTTATTGATACAATTACTTTGTCTTTGGTGTTCAGACCTCGACAGGAATTATAGTGCTGAATTTTGATGGATATGAATGAACAGGAGTAAAGAACAGGGCTGTTTCACCCCAGGCCTGAAACTGGTGTTGGAGTGGAGATGGATGGAGTTGGTCAGTCTGTAGACTGCTGGTTAGTGAGACGGTCTGCTGAGCTTTATGGAGAGATCCAGTGGACCGAGCTGATACCAGAGCATCACTCAGGGACCTGGAAGATGGAAGTCCAGTTGGATAACACAGGTTGAGAGAACCAGTCCATGATGAGCAAGCATGAAGTGACAGTGGAGAGGAAAAACTCCCCGTTGGGAAGAAACCTCTGGTAGAACCAGGCTCAACATGGCGGTCTTCTGCCGGACTGGTGGAAATGAGACACGGAATGCAGTGAGAGTCCAGGAGAAATTAAACTCTGATGAAGTTTTAGCTGCGATGGTGGAGGAGGGGCTGGAGGTGGGTTGAAACCGGGTCATCAGAATGAAGTCACACAGCACAACCCTCGCCTGCGCACTGGGTAGCAGACGAGTTGCCGATTAGAGGCCTTTTAAGATGGACTTTGGATGCTCATTGGCTTTCGTGGAGGCGTGGTTCAAAGCTGATTGGCTGTGTCATTGGCGGATGAAGGTGAGTAATCAGTTTATTCAGTTGCCATCATCAAAGACAAAAATCACAACAAATAGGTGAAAATTCAAGTTTTTAAGAAGGCAAACATCAACTGAAAATGCAGACGTTGCACAGCTGGAAGCCTAACAAGACCTTGAAAAGACAGGCCAAGCATACAGGGCATACACCCATTGGCAGCCTACATTAGCATGAAGCTGATCTTGCAGCATGGCACCAAAAGTACTGCTTCTGATAGTATACTCCAACATTTTTTTTCAAACATACTAGGAAGCAGGACTAAATATACAGTAATGCTTACCAACACCCAGCATCAAAATGTCAGGTGGCTGCATTTACAGTTCAGACTGATATTCTCACGAAAGGCCCGAATTCCACTGCATACAAAGAGCTTATGGAGCGTTTTAGAGCCAACAGTGGGCTGTGGCTACAGGTTATTAAGCGGATGGATTGGAATGAGTACCCTACAAGGAATGTGTCTGCAGTGCCCAATTCATGTTACTATTCTATAAGGTTACATTTCTGCACTTTTGTTCATGTTGAAACCCTGCTTCATAGACCCACAAATGAATGCACCTAAATATGAATATACAATGTAGTTATTTGTTAATAAAAAGAAAATGTTTGCTTCATTTCCAGGAGAAGGAGATATTTATTTGCTTTAGTTGCAAGGAGAACATTTCAAATGTATTATGCTCTCCTCCATTTACTTTATGTTTCATATGCATAGGTGGTGGCTTTCAAATAATGCTCTGTAGTAAAGGTAGATGAACTGTCACAATGTTTACCCAAGCCCATGGCTGCTGTAAGCAAAGACACAAAGTCCAAAGATTATTTGTTCTATTTCTGTTGTTTTCATGATATTTCTTTTTACACAATTACTTATAAATTAAAATACTTAATTTGACATTGAAAATTGACTACTCGATTATACAATAAAGCAAGTCCAGGCCTTTTTTTTTTTTTTTTTTTTTTGTGGGAATATCCAGGAATTGGGGAAGAGCTGGGATGGCTCTTTTATGCCGATGGCATACTAAGGGGCGGAGCCTTTGCTAAGCAGCAGCTCTATGGCAGACGAAGTATTACGGGAAGTAGCAATACCTCCCCTTTAGCTCACTGCTCACATGGATACCAAACAACAGAAAGGGACATTCACTACAAATGTGAATGTCCTGCTCTGAGCGAATGATTTATATATTATCCCTACGGGGCACAACAAGGAGGAGCAAGGCAAAGGGCACAATCATTGTGAGGTGAAAGGTTGTTTTTGGTGAAAACAGCAAAAAAAGAACCCTACCACACCCAAGACTACATCTGCAGAAGTTGACAAACCTGAACTTGTGTGTGTTTGCATCACAAAACCCAGCCAGGAACTAGGAAGGGCTGTTACGTATCGTAAAGGGTTGCAGCACAGACAAGATCTTTTAAACCACGATGAAAGACAGAGGAAATACTTTTGACAAACTATGAAGTAAAAAATGTATCATATGTATAAAGTATTATATGTATTAAATATTTAGAGGTTTGTAGGTGGCTTTTGAAAAATAATCCACTTACCATAGACCAGGCATCCCCAAACTCGGTCCTCAAGGCCCCCTGTCCTGCAGGTTTTAGAGGTTTCTCTGCTTCAGCACAGCTGGTTATAATGATAGTAGACCAAAAGCCTGTTAATCAGCTTTCAATTAAAATCAGCTGTGCTGGAGCAAGGAAACCTCTAAAACCTGCAGGACAGGGGGCCTTGAGGACCGAGTTTGGGGATGCCTGCCATAGAAGGAATGTTCATCGTCCTTCCTTTAGCTGTAGAGCAGAGACCCGCTAGCTGCCTCTGCCTCTCCCCTCTGGTGCTCTCTACCTGGTGGCCTTCTCCACTGACCTCCTTCCATCTCCTGCTGTTAGTCGATCACCTGCTGTGGTTTGTTAGCTCCAGAGGAGGGCAAAGCCAACTGCTTCATCCCTCTTCTTGAGCTCTCTTTCCTGTACTTCCTGCTCTGATTACTATGTTGTCTGTATTCCAGAAGAGCATCTCTCCTTACCTTAGGCTCCAAAGAAAGCAGCCATAATCCAGCCTTAGCTCCTGCACTCCTTGAACTGGGAGCATTTTTGAAAGATGCTCCCCTTCTTGCTACAGCTCACATTAATGTGCCATCCTGGATCAGCCTCACTACCTGAGCCACTTGTGTGGGTTGTAGAGTTTCTCTTATGCTACAACCTACCATGAATTTGAAAGCACCACCAGCATTCAAAAATGACCAAAACATCAGCCAGAAATCATAGGTACAGAGAAGGGGTCTGTTTCCCACCTGCAGAACCACTCCTTTATTGACTGTGTCTTGCTAATTTTCAATAGTTCCACCTGTTGTCCATTCCATTTGAACAACAGCATGTGAAATATTGTAAATCAGTGTTTCTTCCAAAGTGGAAAATTTGATTTTATAGTTTGATTTAAAAGAAATTTGATGTATTTGAAGTTAGAAGTTGTTTTTTACATGTTCCCTTTATTTTTTTGAGCAGTGTATATTGGTTCTACGTAAATCGTCCCCATATGACCAATATCATTATAAAGAATCTAGTGGTTTTTGGTTACAGCTATGTGATAGATCACAATCTTAGGCTAGACTAGTCCAACAGACTAAGCACTAAGCACTTACCCTGAGCACTAAAGGCTGGTTTATACTCAGAAATTAGGTCGTTTGCATGTGTGTCGCAGTGAACGCAGATGTGGGGGCATATCTGCTGCATCTCTCCAAAATTGTAGGTGATCGCAGATAGAGCCCCGGACAGGAGTCCTCTGATTGGTCAAATCTAAATCCGCTCTGCTCTATGTGTATTTCCTGTTTGATACCTTACTGACTTTTTTTGTATGACCGCCATTGTGAAAAACGACTCCTGCAGATGGACCAGCTAGAAGGGCGAGGTGCGCGAGAAACCTTTTTCCACCTAGATCCCCACTCTTTTTCTCCCTCATGTCCCTCCATTGATGCACAAACATGTCCACCCTTCCTCACCGCCTCAGCCATATCTAGACCCAAAGCTAGTTCCTGATTGTCCCTCTTATGTTTACCCTCCATTTGTGCGTTCCCACGGAGGGTCTGTCACATCTAGTGTCATCCCAAACCATGTAGTGGGTAGGGCGAGTGGACTTTTCAGCCCTTAAATAGCGAGTTTGCATCAGTGCAGGCTCGCTGGAACTCGGCAGCAGGTTTAACAATTGCCTGGTGATGGGGAAAACATGTTCTGCCAAATGTAAACTCCTAATTTGTTTTAAGAAAGGGGCAAATGTTTAATGTTATGTTAACCTGCACCACAGAACTACGGCCAGGCACATGGGGCGTTACTGTATTGCTATAGCAACGACTGCTTTTCTTTTCCAATGGGGGGAAGAAGAAGTACCATTCTCGTTTATACCCTCCACCTTCAATCAAGGCGCCTTCCACAGCTGCAAGTGAGACTTCACTGGGATTGACGCTTGGAAGTTAAGGATTCAGCCAAAGACTGATATACTCTGCAAAAGATCATGCTGAGTAATCTTATTGGAGGGCTGTCAACAGATAAATTGTTAGAAAAAAAAGTGAAAGGAAAAACTCCTCTAAAAAAGGAGCACAAGGTACAGGGGTAACTGCAGCTCTAAGAGTCTGAATTCAGGGCATGAAGACTGCAGGCTTATTGTCCTCATGTCACCAAGGATAATCAACAATATACATAAAGAAACACATTTTGATTTAAATGAGAATTAAATAATTTAGTCCAGTTGTACATATTTAACATGCGGCCTGGTCTTAACTTGATAAGAACCGTCTAAGATTGTGAAAGATGATTTATCTGTTTTTTTTAATACTGAAGAGCAGAAGGGCTGGTAATGTTTCTCGAGTAAAAGAGGCTATTCTTGAGCAGCCAGCAAAGCAAAAGCATCTAACAGATGACTCCCCTGTTCTCTCTCACCTTCTGCTTGCCGGGCTAAAGGAGGAACGCTGCTTCTCCTCTGTATGTTCGTTCCAGTCGGCAGGTTCACGTGGATGCCATCCAACTTCCCTGCAGTGAGCAGGGAGAACAGAAGGTCTTTGCAGTAATCTATTGCCATTTTCTTTACAACTCAGCGATTAACTTCACTCTATGAAAAAACAAAGATTTTTCTCAATGCAATCTCATAGAGTGGAATTTATTTTGCTTTGTTTAATAGAGAAAGAGAAAAAAAAAATCACACACTCCCCCATGGAGATCAAAATTATATGTAATTGAGGTTTAATAGGTCTTTGTTGCAATAACAAGCAGCAGTAAATATTAATATTTTACCAAAACTCATAGCATGCTGTATGTGTTTAGGCTTCCACAGCACACAGTATTGCTACAGTAACAAATCAAGGGCTGAAAAAAGGCATCTGCTAGCTGCAGCGTGACCTGCTGAGTGGGAGCAGAAGCGCACGAGTTTGCTCAGACGGAGTGTCACAGTTCAGCCAGACTCAATGCAAAAACAGATGGTGCACTTAGTAGTTGAGGCAACACGGAGAGACACAGATAAGCCCCAGCAGCGGCAGCAGCCTTCTTTAGAGCTGACTGTAATTATTCAGAGAGAGTCGGCTGAGCTCCACGCTGTTTGCCAGCATCGCCTTCCTTCACGCTCATATACTTCCACACACTCACACTGACAGACAACGACGGCCTGCTACTGTCAGCTTCAGAGAAACGGTGGGCCTTCCTCTGTGGTGAGGATGGCTGCTAAGGGGGAGGGAGGAGCGATTGCTCTGCCAGCATATAGCTTTTCTCTGAAACTACCAAGGATTCACACCAGTAACACAGTGGCGTGTTGGATGGGTCCACTAGGGCCTCACTATTGATAGGGCTCTTATGGACCATATGTCATGGTTCTCCACTTTTGGGACTCTGAGTTTTTAGTTATTCTGTTTGTTTTTTTTTGTCTTTTTTAGTTGTTTTTTTTATCTTTGGTTTATTTTCCATTAGATTCAAGCAGCCTTTATGTACTCTCTGTCGCCCCTTTGTGCTTGTTTCCTTTCCCCTCTGCTTCCTTCTAGATAGTCCCCCACACACCGCCTCCTTATTCATCTTATTAGTCCATCCTTTGTTCCCCTTATATACTCCACCTTTGCAGTCACTCAGTGCTGGTTCTTTGTTGTTGTTTTGTTGTTGTCGTCTCGGGCTTTCCACTCAATTTTTCCCTGATGCTTTCTGGATTTTTTGTTCTTAGCATTTTGGATTTTTGGTTGTCTGCCTCTGTTTTTTCATTAAATCCACAAGATTCACCTCTGCCTCCTGGTTTCTGCATTTGGGTCCTCAACCAACCTCCATACAATTCGTGACACAATTCCAAGGATAACACCTGTAAAAGTCTAAGAAAATGAGTCAGGGCCAATTTGTTAGTTTGAACAAATCAGTCAGTGCCACTAGAGGAACATATGATGTTTTCTTTGTTTTGTGTCATATCAGAACAGACAAAGACATTTTAAAGGCCTGTAAAAAATTATATAATACCTTTTTTATAAATACCTTTTTTATAAATGAGGCTATATATAAAGTTTTTTTTTTTTTTTTTTTACAGCACTACAGCACGCGTCGTGGACTAAGGCCTCTGTGCACACTAGAGACTGACACGGGAGTGGATTTTCACTCCTGTCCCGTCCCACTCCCAGAGAAAAAAATTATGTCCCGTCCTGATCCCGGGCCAGAGTAGAAATCTAAATCCTGTCCCGTCC
>NW_015151019.1:297460-303044 GCF_000732505.1 Cyprinodon variegatus | reverse complement strand
ATTTTATTTTTTGGCATCAATCCTATTTTTTTTTTTATTATTGGTTTGCTCCCGCTCCCGTCTGCTCCCGTTAATGTTTAATCCTGTACCGTCCCAATCCCGTGATCGTTACTAATACTGACTCCCATCCCACGGGAATCCCGTGACCCGTGGGATTCCCGAAAAAATGTCAGTCTCTAGTGCACACTAACTGCTGCATCACCAAAGCACCCCCATATAAAGTATATTTTTTAGTACATTAGCATGTATATTATGATTGTATCATTTGGCAAGAAGGCTATAATCTATTTGTTCTTTAGACTTCCTATTATTTGCTTTGTAGGTCCACAACAAACGGTAACACCTAGCTTCTTTCTGTCACCTTTTGCAGGATCAACCTTATTTAGAACACTATTGCGGGAAGGAAAGGAGTACCAGCCTGCTTTACTAGATCCAGCAGGCCTTCAGCCTAGTGGGCATCATTACAGTAAAGGACAGCCGAGCATATGGAAGATGCTAGTCAGATTAGGATTAAAGGCTTCCAAAAAAACAATTAGCTCAAGAAAATAAAACCCAGAATATATAAATATATGTACAATTGCATGTGTTACACTACAAACGTGTGAAGAAGTAATAAATATTCTTCAAACTAGGACTGTAGTGGATTTAACTCTCTACGCTGTCGTCTGCTGGGCCCCTGGCAGCGCAGAGCGGGACACAAAGAGACTGAGCAAGCTGGTGAGGAGGGCCACTTCTATCATGCAAAAGTAACCAGAAACCCACTTTATCTGCCACCACTTTACTGAACATAAGATACTGCATATATAAGTTACTTTAAATCTCTGTGGATGCACTGTATATACTTCATGCACTTTTTCCTTCTTTGTGCACCTTCTGCACTACAAAAAAAGCATTTCTTCTTGAATTGAGGAAGTTAGTGAGAGGCTTTGCCAATGGAACAAGTCAGTTTATATTTAAAGTAAGAAAAAAACAATTGCATTGTCTTATGTCGAGTGCATCTTATCTAAATATCTTATTTTAAGAGTAAAAAACTAATTCCATTGGCAGATCATCTTATTTAAGTGCTTAATTATTTCTATATCCTTTATGCAGTTTGTTTGTAAGAGTCAATGTCACAAATGAATTTCTCCATTGTGAGATCAATGAGGTTCTATTCTAAGTTATGTTAGGTGAGCTGTGCTTATATGTCAAGTCATGCAAGGGACTGCAGGAATCATTATAACTTCTAAGTACCAGATGAAGACATTGGAAAGTGCCTACACTAAATGAACTATGAATAGGAAGTATTCTGCTTCCTCTTCATAACTGCTACCACACTACCAGAACTGTTCAGACAGTACTTATCATGGCGACAGCTGGTGCACCTTCAATGCTGCAGTCTGGGAGCAGCATTTCTCTCTGCTTCTGCACAAAAACAGAGCAGATGTTGCACCTGTGGTTTACTTTCTGAACATTGAACTAAACCGTTTTATTGGTCGTCTACATATTTGTTTAGGCTCAGGTGTTACTATAGATGCTATTAAAGACACAAGCCCAAAGGTTTACCTGCACTGACACTGATAGAACACAAAATGCATGCCCCTGTGAATGATTTTACATTAGTTTAGTTTAGTTTAAATACATTTGTTCATTTTATTGTAAAAACTTATCAAATATTTATACATAAGCGATGCTCATCTGTAACTTATCCAGCTCCAGATTTTTATTTTTATTGTGATCATTAATTTATTGTCCTATACATTTTATTCAGATGCTTATCTGCTGCTTTGTATATTGGTATATATTTTTTGACATTTTACTCTTTTTAAATGTTTAAAAGGACGGTAGTTGGAAAAACTTTGAATTGATACTGGAAGCCCTTGTTATTAAATGTGAATGTTCCCATTTTTAGATGTCACAGCTAAGTCAACTCAAAAGGCCAGAGATCTCCTTTGAATATTTTTTTATTTAAAGTAATTACATTTCTCCAACTCTACATGCCTTAGTTAATACATTAAATGATCAAGTTTTTTATTAAAAAAAAAAAAAACTAAACAAGTGTACTGAAGCTTGTTTGAAAGAGCAGCCAGGGAACATATCTTTTCTCTAAATTTGAAGAAAAAATGGGATAACTTACATAAAATCAATAAAGATTTATTAAAAGCTCCCCTTTATTTTGGTGTAGGTTGACTGAAAGAGTATTAGAGGTGTAGCTCACGTCTCCTCTCCTTTCCAAACGTTGGAAAGGCGCAGACTGTGGCCCTTTCCCAATAACCATACGGTACTCTACACCCCTCTATAGGGTGTATTTCACAGGCCTTTCGGTAGAAGCTCAAGTTTCCAGGTTTTGAGTAGCTAAATTGGAGAATTGACCTGCACCTATCCATTGTAACTGTAAGTTTAAATATTCCTGAACATGCTGAACATTCTGCTATAAATGACTTTAATACTGCGACAAGCAACTGTTTTCTATTCCCACACGTAAAGTAAAAGCTAAATTTTTTTATCCCTATATTTAAAGAGACGTTTTTGTTCGGCACCGCTACAGGAGTTGGATCTCTAAACATGCTGGTCACAGTGGCGTCAGATGCAGGAGTTTGCCCTCCAACTGAATGTTTGACGGTTTTAAGCCCCAGCTCTGGGTTTCGTTGCAAGACACTTCACTTGCATTGCCTACTGATGGTGGTCAGATGGCCCGGTGGCACCTGTGTACGGTAGCCTCGCCTTTGTCAGTAAGCCTCAGGAGCCCCCAGTGGTTTCACCATCAGTGTGTGTGTGATTGGGTAAATGGCTCAATGTGCTGTGGTATAAAGTGTTTTGCTCAAGTGTCCTGATTTAAAAAACTGTATTACCATACTTCTTTTTTTTTTTTTTTTGTAAATACAACACATTCAATAATGAATTGTGGGTAAAAAAGTTTGGTGAAGATAAATTCCAAGCACATTTTGGCCCAGTCCCAAACTGCCCCTTATGCACTACCCCTTAACTATTAAGTGTCACTCCCAAAGAAGTCACATCCACAATTGTAGAGTGCGCCTTGATTGAAGGTGGGAGTATAAATGAGAATGAAACAGCATCTTTCCTTCAATATAGCAACATAGTAACACCCCATGTGCATGGCTGTAGCTCTGTGGCGTTATGTGTACAGTTATATAAAACTATTTCAAAGAGTATCTTCCTTTATGGAATAAGTGGCTTCTTCTTTTCCCTTACTTGCAGTGTTGGGCACGTTACTTTGAAAAGGTAATTAGTTATAGTTACTAGTTACTTCTCCCAAAAGGTAACTGAGTTACTAACTGAGTTACTCCACAATAAAAGTAACTAGTTACTAGTAAAAGTAACTATTGCGAATGTATGAAATTAATAACTGGGGATGTCTAATTCTGAAATCCCGTGTTTGGGTTGTTATAGATACTGCAACATGTAGCTATATCTATCTATTCCATCCATCCATCTTTCTCTCTTTCTCCATATAGGCTAATGATCCTTCACGCTCTCCGTAGTTTCTCTGTGGCGCGAGCACAGGGCGGCTGTTACGCGCCTTTAGTGAGTATGCGCGTTTCCTGACGCTTGCTCGGTAAATCGTGCTGCCACGCTGTGCGGAGATGCAGGGGAAACCGTATCTGATGGGGAAACGCAGCTCGACGTAACACCAGTATTTCCATCTGGAAAGCCCTGTTTTGCCGCTGGAGTCGTCCTCACTTTCCATCCTCCCCTCTCTCATGACGTGCGCACGAGTCCTATCATGAAAAAAGGTTAATTGTGCGACCTGAGTAACGTGCAGTAACGGGGTGTCGGCAATTGTAACTGCGTTATAGTTACAGTAAGAGTAATCATTTTGATTACTCGTTACTAAAAAAAGGTAGCGGCGTTAGTAACGCTGTTACTTTCAACGCTGTTACTCCCATCACTGCTTACTTGTGCTTTTCTACCAGTGGGACAAATATGTAGAAAACCTGCTGAACTTACATTTGAATAAAGCTGTTTCCTCCTCCATTAGTTTGCCATCCCCCCCTGCAATAGGGAGTCTGCATTGATGCACTCTCCAATTTCGGGCTGAAGCTTTCCCCTCCACAGGAATGCGCAGAGCGGAGGGTGAAGTGAAGTGTTTAGGGGCTGGTTTGGGATTGGGCCTTTGTCAAAATGTAGATCAAGTGCACAAGAGGTAGGGAGGTAGACCACTCTGGAGAATTGGGACACACTATGGACTTGCACCATCAACAAGAATACACTATTGAGAAACAGGAGGGTAGAAGTCTAAGTATGGGAACATCGTCCAAAAGCATTACATTTTAGTTCCTACCTCTTGTTCCCTGCTCCTATCCCAACAGTAGGAACACCATCCAGCGTAGGAAAGGAAATTCACACTGCAGTGCAGAATTCAGACAGCCTTTCGCCTTAGAGACATCATTATGTGAGAGCAAAGCATTTGGATGATGCTTGTTTTATTGGCACTACAGCCTTCTGGAAAAAAACTTCAAAACACAAAAGTTACAAAGCTGTGGCAAATAGCCTAAAGCTCTCTAATAGAAAACCATATAAAATATGAAGATCCATGCATTTTTCATGAGTCACATATAGTACATGCCATAATATAATGTATTTTTGTGAAACTCGGTGAGGTAGGCTGTTCCTATATGTCCTGTCACACAAAAGTATTTGACCAATGCTATTTTCCTTTATTATTTATTTCCTTTATAATATATATATATATATATATATATAATCACACTCTGCTTTGGCTAAGGTATACTTACCAATTTACAGTATTCAGAAGCAGCAAATGTTTTGCAGAAAACCATTTTAACTAAACCACAGAAGAAGTACTATGAGGAATATATTTACGCAGTTCTGGAAACCTTTGACTGGACTCACTGCTCATAGGGGACTGGATGGAGCTTTGCAACCAGATGAGAAGCTGCTTTTATGAAGGCTAAAATAATAGAGAGGCAGGTGAGCTAGCTTTCTCTTTCCTGCTTAAAGCATTTTCTTTCTTCTTTTTTTACAGGGTCCGTATTTAATTTATGCTTCACTAGATGGAAAGAAATGTTAAACATAAAAGGTTTTCTTACTATTTCCCATAACTCTACCTGCTGCTTCCCGGTCAAACCAAAGTTTATTTTTTGGAAGCTAATCTTACTAATAATGGTCGTTTAGACTTAATTTTGAGCTTTACTGGTAACTCCAACCAATAGGCAGACAGAGCAGCAAAATATTTTAATGGAAGAAATTGTTTTTTATTTAACATCCAAAAAGTATTCTACATCCCCACTGCTTTCTAAGCAGTAGCTCCCCCCCCCATGGGGTGAATTCAATTAAACTTTGCAGCTGACCTATTTCCCGAACAATGAGCTCAGTGATAAATCTGACAGAAATAGGTTCATGCCTGCAAGTGCCGCGAGGACTGGGACTTTAAGGAGCAGTGCTGTAACATCAGAATTCAGATGGAGGTACTATACTTTTACACTATGCAAGTATAAAAGTGAGTATATTTCCTTATCATACTGCAGTGATTAAAGTGAAACTCACGGATTAGTCAGATAAATTAAACTGTCACTGTAAATACTAAGTTGATATATATATATATATATATATATATATATAT
>NW_015151019.1:290334-296405 GCF_000732505.1 Cyprinodon variegatus | reverse complement strand
TTTTTTTTTTTTTTTTTTTTTTTTTTTAACGGATTGTCTCTGGGTTGAAAATATACCTGATTTAAAAGAATTGCCTCAGGCGAAAATCTTCTCCACTTAAGGACACAATTTTATTAAAGTCAGTTATCATTTTAAGGGGCAGAGGGATGCTGATGGATCCATGGAGTCCAGTTCTGCTCCATGGTGGAAAAAAACAAGACAAGGCCTCTGGGAAAGTTCTGTGAATATTATCAGCGCTCCTTAACTATTCTAAACTGACATCAATTGCTGTGCTGGCCTGATCCCAGAGGACCTTGTTAGCTCCATTTAATAGCAAAATGAGCCAACTTCTGTGTCCTAGTCTGGCACCGGCAGCCATGAGCCCTGGCTGCACGGGTGCATTAGACTGTGAATGTTAGAAGATGTTCCACTAATTATCGAAGGGACACAGGTTTGGACAGATATAACATTTTGCAGATTTGTTAGCATGTGGAGCCAGATTGTCCTGGCTCTCATATAAAGATATTTTATATGGACACAAAACATTAAGCATTATGTAGAAAGCATCATCTGGGGTTGTTTTACTGTGTGTTGTGTAAGGCTCTCTTTATTGCATTTTAAAATTATGCCGTACCCTTAACTGTTTAATAGGCATATACTGTACAAAAGAAGGACAGAAGCAGCCATGATTGTATAAATCGCCACACTCCTTGCTCTTAACAAGCTTTGATGTCCTAAAATAATAACATATTTAATGGATGAGACAAATACAATAAATTCTTCTCCTTTATTAGCTTTAAATCAATTACTTTTTTGTTGTAGACATTAAATTCTTAGCCTGTAAAGTCTGCTGTGGTCATATAAAGCTAATGGAGGGACTAAACAATGCACCACAGACTCTTCTTACTTTTCCTTGATGTTGTTTTTTCCATGCCATGCCCAATCCTTTGTGTTTTAAAAGGCTGCAGCATGTTTCAGAAGAATTTCCGCAGATGATTTTTCTTTCCCAGAGCCTTACTTTACGTTATTACAGTTAAATATATCCCTCATTTCATTGTGTCTCTAGCAACGGCACTACCTGGAGAAGGTGAGAGTAAAAATATTGTTTTCATACCTAAAATCTTTCAGTAAAAGTGTTTTTAAGATGCTTTAAGGTGAAAAGTCAAATCAATCCACTGATGGGTTGCACTGGCTGCAGGCTCACCAATCTGATGTTGGTTGCTCTCTATAATTCCTACTATCTGTTATCAGTTTGTAGTGGCTGAAGGCGAGTGTCACGGTTGGGTGGAGGTTTTTGAGGATCCAAATGCAGAGAGCAGAGGTGAGTCTTGCACAGGGAAAGTATGGCTGTGTTCGAATTTATGGGCTGCGTCTTCCAAGGACATGATCTACCTGGACTGGATCCTTTGAAGTCCTTAAAAATAAGGAAATCGGAAGAGTTTTGGCTGAGAATTCAAACAGGTCCAGTCTTCTGTGGCTTTTACCACTGTACGCTCTGTCACCTACCGTGATAGTTGACTTTTCAAAATTGTTTCTTTTGAGAAAAAAAAAAAATTGTTTTTGTTTTTCTTATTTTTCTAAGGTCCACATTTGTGTGACCATTTTCAATAATCTTTCTGCTGCTGTAAATTTGTCCATTGTGGGACAATAAAGAGATTTTCTATTCTATTTTATTCACTAAATTGGTAGAAAGATATAAGTAAATCTAAACAAAGTATGTGTAAAAAAAATATCTGCAAAATCTCATATTCAACAACAAAAAATACTTAGTTAAGCAAATTGTGCAAAACAGCAATTAAAAAATAAAAACCATATCAGATTTATAGTCCCCACATTGCAGATATATTAGAATCTGTCCTTAAATTACAGCCAAACCCATTTACACAGTAACAGATAAAAACCTTTAGGTAAATCAAATATTACCACCTGATATCTGACTCAATAACCATTAAAACAAATATTTTCATTAATTTCAGATGGAGCTATTAGCATACTTGTAATAAAATATACTGAAATTCCAATATTCACCCCTGTTCGGCGCCATTTCCCTCTTTCCTCTGATCACAGAGGAGCCGGATGGCTTTGTCTTGCAATGAATCCTGGGATAACCAAGGATAGAGAGGATACATCGGACCCGTCCTTCAAATCAGGCAAAAAGAAGGAGGTCGCATAACGAGGAGTCTTGCAGTCCAACCAGACCTCTGCACCGAGCTATGATGTAATCGGCCTTCAAATCTGGCCTTCAGAGGATGCAGCCCATAAATTTGAACACAGCCTATATATGGGAGACAGAACAAAGAGTTGACTAATGAGCTGACATGGAACAGGTGTGGATGAAAGCATCTAGAAGGGAGCCGAGGGGAAACAAACACAAGGGGGCAACAGAGAGTAACTCAAGAAATACAAAAGCACTCAAAAACAAAACCAAAAACAACTAGAACACAAAATGGAAATGAACCCAAAAAACTAGAAATCACAGAAAGACAAGAATAAAAAGTATAACTGAAAACTCAAAAAGAAAACTTGAACAGAACCAAAAGGTGCAGATGCATGACAGTGAGATATAAATCGTTTAGTAAGTCTTGGAAATAAATAAACATTGCAGAATTTAAAAAAAAAACTGATATCATTTTTTTTTTAATTCTGGGATATTTTAAGCTAATGTTGGTATTTTATAAACCAGTTTTGTCAAAGATTTTTAGTACATAACAAATTTATGATGTCTGCACATACGTAAACATTTTTAAAATAAACATTTCCACCAGATTTTCTGTTCATGCATATATAATTGTGAAGAGTGTGAACTCTTTAGTTATGCATTTATTTCATGGTTCCATGCAGACAGCTCTGAAGGAGCTGAGATCGGTTTCCACATTCGGATAGACTTTCCCAAATCTCCCAGTGATCCATTTCTCCCTCTTGTTCTTCAGTTGTTCTACCCTCCTCATTCATTTCCCTAATTCACATCATATATATATATATATATATATATATATATATATATATATATATATATATATATATATATATATATATATTCCTGATAAGAAGGTCTACTTTTTTTGTGCACTTGATTTGATAAATAGATAAAAAGTTGCCTGATATCAGTCTGTCTGTGTTGCAAATATACACTTATTAATTCATGTTTAGTGGTTTTGGTAACTAAATCATGCAGTTTTTGGGCTTTGCTTCTTTGACACTTAGTTTCTCAATACCGCCACCTACAGGACTGAGCTTGTGGTGCAGTTATCTTTACAGCTAAACATTAATTACCTAAACATTAATTAAGTAGTTGAGAAAAGAAATGATGGATGACACAGATAAAACTTTTCACTGCTGGTGCGGTATATCTAGTCACTTCAAATACTCAATAAACTGACTTCTTGTTCCTGACTTCTTGCTACTTATGGCATGCTTCACTGGGTTGTATTAAAGCATTCATATCTAAAATGGCAAGTAATCTCTGATAAGCACTCGCTGCTGTCCATAACAAACTGTAATTCACATTGACAAAAGATAAATAACTGTCCTGAAATTAAATGCCAAATGTAAGTGTAGGAAATAAGTATTAGTCACTGCAGGTGATTGGTCTATGCAACATACAGTATATCAGATCATCAGCACCATGAGAAGATGGAGAGCATGTTTACATTTACATTTAAGATGTACGGTGCATTCTATTATAGCTAAACTGTATTCCAGTGCCTTAAATAAGTCTAGTTATGCAGTTGCACGTATTGATTTTTGTTATTTAATAAAGAAGCAGATTTCCTTCTCTTTAGTATTTCCTATTTCATTCATATTTATAAAAGGTTAAGTGTCTGTTTGTTCACAGAACCACTTGAGCTTATATGCTGTTGCCTGCTACAATCACTACACTTTCTTTTAAATGTATTTGTTTTGACACACACAAGCAGTTGGTGTTAAATCTTAAAGTCACTATCTACTGTATTCCACTTCCACTAAATCATAACCAACCCTGAACAAAAGTGTCCTTTCTATTTATCATAACTGTATGCTACTTATATAATTAATCATCTAAACATCCTCTTAAGCACATCATCAGAAAAACAGCACTTCCAGCATAACCAGAAAAAAAAAAAAAAAACTGGTACATGTTTGTTTTTCAGCAGTTTAGATCTGCAACACTGTCTTTACTGGTCTGTGTGAGAGAAACATTAAAAACAGAACTACAGCTCATCCAAAATGCTGCTGCCAGAGTTCTGATCCACAACAGGAAAATGGGTCACATTACACAAATTTTTCACAGCATTGGTTCCCTTTTTATTTATCTATGCTTTTTGTAAACCTTCCGGGGTCCATAAGGCACTAAAAATGTTGAAATTAGTACATCTCTTGAAGATCTCCCAGATCAACAGAGACAAGCTTCACAGAACCGACAAAATATGGCGGCAGGTACTTTCTGTTCTGTTCAATAGGGACCAAACTTCCTGAAAAGCTGAGGTTTGCAGAAACTGTTGGTTTCCTTAAATCAGGACTATGTTTTGCTAACTTTATTGTTTTATCAAATAATGTGAAGAAAAATCTAAGTGGTCATAAAATAATCAACAAAAGATTAGATTCAACGGCTGGTGGAGTTTTCTCCAGGAGTGGCTATAAATTCAATAATCGTATAAGTTATCACACCAGTATATTTATATGAATGCCAACAAAAAAAAAACATTATAAAAACAAAACATAATTTCATGAACAGGTTTTTTTTGTTTTGTTTTTTGTACATAAATCTTGCCCTTCTCAGCCTTTGTGAAGGTAAATCTGTGTTTTACATGGTCCAATATTGTGTCACAAATAAAAAAAAAAAATAATGTACCAGTTTATTAATGGGGAAGCTATCAGTCAGCTTTATATTTTTTAAGAGTTGACTAATGAGCTGACATGGAACAGGTGTGGATGAAAGCATCTAGAAGGAAGCCGAGGGGAATGGAAACAAACACAAGGGGGCAACAGAGAGAAACTCAAGAAATATAAAAGCACTCAAAAATATAACCAAAAAAAAAAAACTAGAATAAAACAAAAATGGAAATGAACCCAATAAACTATAAAACACAGAAAGACAAGAATAAAAAGTATAACTGAAAACTCACAAAGAAAACTTAAACAGAACCAAAAACTGCAGATGCATGACAGTGAGATATAAATCTTTCAGTTAGTCTTGGAAATAAATAAACATTGCAGAATTAAAAAAGCTGATATCATTTTTTCAAATTCTGGGATATTATAAGCTAATGTGAGTATTTTATAAACCAGTTTTGTCAAAGATTTTTAGTACATAACAAATTTATGTCTCCACATACGTAAACATTTTAAAAATGAACATTTCCACCAGATTTACTGTTTCTGCATATATAATTTTGTAGAGTGTGAACTCTTTAGTTATGCATTTATTTCATGGTTCCATGCAAACAGCTCTGAAGGAGCTGAGATCGGTTTCCACATTTGGATAGACTTTCCCAAATCTCCCAGTGATCCATTTCTCCCTCTTGTTCTGCAGTTGTTCTACCCTCCTCATTCATTTCCCTAATTCACATCATATATATATATATATATATATATATTCCTGATAAGAAGGTCAGCTTTATATTTTTTTAATATATAAAAACTTACTGAATCAATTTATTTTCTGAGAATGTGTTTATTTAAAAGCAACTATGTAAATGAACAAACATCTAGAAAAAGTACACTATATTCTATTATTTTCCATGTGAATACCAGATTGTTCATTCCTGTGCTTTAAATCAGTCCTAGCTGCCTTATCCATGCTGGCTCAGATCCTGACGTTTGAAAAAGAAGGCAGGGAAAGCAGAATAAAGCGTTAGCCTTAGTTAGCATGCAGTTAGCCTAGAGCTAAAGGTTTTTGCGCCCTAGGGCGGAAATACGTCATCAATCCGATGAAAAATTGAATGAGGCTTTACTAGTCATTAAAGATTAAATATGTATCTTGCACATCTAAGAAATTAATATTTAATCTAATGAATATAAATATTTTTTTTCTAAATATTTTAAACGTTAAATTATGATGAAATTACATATACACACACATATATATATATATATATATATATATATATATA
>NW_015151019.1:285679-290309 GCF_000732505.1 Cyprinodon variegatus | reverse complement strand
AGAGACAAAATGAGAAAAAACAATCCAGAAAATCACATTGTCTGATTTTTAAAGAATTTATTTGCAAAATATGGTGCTCTCTCATCTTTTTGAGTGGGAGAACTTGCACTATTGGTGGCTGACTAAATACTTTTTTGCCCCACTGTATATATAATTTCATTTTTAAATTAACGTTTAAAATATTTAGAAAAATATTATATATATATATATATATATATATATATATATACATATATATTATGTCTTAACCAGGGTCCTTGGGTGGTTGGGGCATCGCCCTAGCGCCCTCTACTGGCCAGCCGTCACTGCATGCCCAGTAGTTCTTTTAAGATTTTGACAGAAGCCCTCCTTAAAAAACAAACAAACAGACAAAAACAAAAAAACTAAATGATGTTATCTTGATGTACTGCAGAGTAATTGTGGTTACCTTGTGTTTGTTTTATTTAAGTATATTTTCCTCGACTTTTCCAGATTAAATCTCTAAGCTGCAAGACGTTATTTCAACAGGCTGGTTGGACCAAACTTTCTTAGACACCAAACACTGCAGACGTCCCACACAATAATGCCTCAGACTGTAGATATTTCAAAGAACAGGTAAGTTAGTGTGTCTTCAGTGGAGAGGACAGAGCTTCGGTGAGCAGTGAACCAGACACTAGATTAGATTAAACGCAGCAGCTCTGAGCCGACAGCCGGAGATTGGAAATGGCTTCTGGGTTCACTGAGCAAAGTTACATTCTCACTGAGTGTGTTGACAACTAAACAGTGCCTTTCTCACCAACAGGATGGCAGATGGGGACCAAACACACCCATGGTAACTGGACATGACAGCTGCTGCACTCAACAGCCTACAGTGAACTAGGTGTGGGATGGTAACTAGTAGTAAGTGAACCAAGGGTGGAGATCACCAACTGTTTCTGTCCAATTGTCCTTTCAGCTTTTTAAAACATGGAGGACAGGTGGTTTCCACAATAAGTGTATTCTAAATGCAACAAACAGAGGTAGATGTGGATTTAAAAGCAAGTTCTGTATGAAGAGATAAAAAAAAGTAGCCAAAAAGAATTTGTCTGACAGATCATAGTCTCTGAAGTGCTCGTGGTATTATTCAGAAATTCAATCAATAAAATTCATAGATGTAATTTAAAAAAGGCTTCACACAAAATAGAACATTAGGCAAAAGGTTTGACTTAAATTAAGAGCCTTATAAGGTCTGATCAGATGGTGAAGTTAGTATTTGGTAGTATTTGTAGTAGATAAGATAAATCATCAACTTCTTAATTAATGAGGAAAAAATCAACAGTCAGATAAGTTTACGGTTCTCAATTAACATTTTTTTTATTACAACATCCAACCTCCATGCACGTGGGCATTGTCAGTTTCACTAAAGCTCTGGTGAATTTCAATGGTGAAGTCCTCTGGAAATCTTCACTAATTGTTGATTGCAGATGTGTCTAGTAGTTCCCATTGATTTTGCTTGTAAAGTGGGAAGAATGGCGCTAGGCTTACTGCAGCGTGACGTCACTGCCTGATTGATTTTATTTTTTTACAGATTAAATTCATTAAATCAACGTAAACGTATTAGTTTTAGGTATAAATAATAATCCATTGATCAGTCATGCTGACCGGAATTTTCCTTTAAAACTGATGATTTTCCAAACTGTATGAAACTAAACACATTAGTTATATTTTAATATGAATACTTTAAATTTAATATCTGGAAATAATACATTTATAAAGGTTAATATGAGAAATAATAATGTTGTGTAACAGAAGTTAAAAATGTTTGCCTCTGTCACATTGCTTTAAAAAATAAAAAGGCATTTTTTATCATGCATAGTTTATAAAAAGAAAACATTTTAACACAACGTTATGGCAGAAGGATCTCATGCAACAACAGATCGAGTGTAGTTTGCTTAAGATGCAGAGAAGCAAACACTATAAAGGTGTATTTATTGCATAGTTGAACTCTTCTCACATGTTTTGTGCTTTAGGCTTTTAATCCTCCTAGTTTTCCATTCCTGCTGTTATAGAACTGACAGAGTCAGAAATAGCTGACTGTATATTCAGGATCTAAGGATGCTGCTGCCGTTTGAGACGTGTATCTCTGATGGTAAGATCAATTAAAAAGATGATGCACCATACAGAGTAGAGCTTGTAGCTCTGAGTATTTCCATATCCCAATCCTTTCAAACCAGTTTAGCTTTTTTATTTGTCTTTCAGACTTTATTTTTCTTTTGTAGCAAGAGGACAGACTAAATGCTGTATATCAGCATCTATCAGAATAGGATTTAAAGCAGTAATAAGATTTTATACCATAATAAAAACTCCTCAATGTGTGATTAAGTACTCAACATGAGATGATTGAATAACTCTTGCTTCTATCTAATAGATTTTGTTTGATAAAGTTTAGAAATAAACAAACTTAGAGCAGACTCTGGGCGAAGCTTGTGGGTAAAAGAAGCAACAAAGGCAGCATTTCCTGTTTCTGTCCTGTCTGTCTCTGAGACCTGCAGGGAGTCGAGGTGACACAGGAAAACATGTTGATCACAGCTCAGTAAGCAGCACTGAGGTCATCAAGAGCTTTTCTAAATGAGACAGGCTGACCGTTACCCCGGCAACAGGCTACCATGATGAGCAGCCAAGAGACCCCTAGACGATGGGAACGCACACAAGTGTGTTTGGCTGCACATTTTAATGTTTAAACCTGTCTGATTTTTTTTTTTATGTTTATGTCTTAGTGAAGCCTGTTTTTTGTGGCAGTGCAGGTGTTCATTGTCTCGCTGTCTGGGCTCTTCAGCTTCTACTTTTATAGCTCTAACTGCAGCATTAAGGCTCGTTTTTGTGTCATTTAGTGCAAAAGTAGAACCGACAGCAAATTGTTCTCTATTAAAGTCTTTTTATCCTGGAAATTCATCCAAACCATTTCTCAAAATGACAGCCTGTTCACAACACATTGCTCAGGCTCAGTGCCATGAATGCATCACGTTTGAACGAAGGAAAAAATAAGACCATCAAGCTCTGATGGACTAAGATATTAAAACCATAATAACTGGAAGGATATAAAGTCTGATTAAAGTAGGAATCACTGATGTTTTTATTTTTGTTTCTCATCTCTTATGTAAATTTTGGAAAAAATGTCCACCATAATATGAAGTTCAGATAAGCCTTAAAACAATTGGTTTTCTTTTGAAAATATCGCAACTTGCAGACACCTACCATGGATTTACAGTGCCTTGAAAATATTCATACTACTAACTACATACTTTTATATCCTTTATTGAGATTCCATGTTGTGGATTATCACAACTGGTTTATTATTATTTGAGGAAATACATCCTTTAATGTCATACCCCTGAATTCAACACTGAGAGAACAGCTGCCTTAGGAAAGTACAAATTACACTATTGTTAAAGTAAAGCATGGTGATAACATCATCATGCTGTGGGGAGAAAATTCTTCAGCAGTGAGAGAGAAGCTGATTGGAAGATCTAAACAGCTAAAGAAAGAACAGTGCTAAAAGAAAGACTGGAGGGAGGGTGCAAACAAGCTTCATTCATGCTCCAACAGAAGTGCAGCCAGAGCTACAATGAAGAGGTTTAAATCAGGATTCTTCAACTCTAAACCTTGGTAGCCCACCTACCTGTGTTTTCTGGTTGCCTCCCGGTTCCAACATAATTCAATCTAATAGCAAAATGACCTCCTCAACATGTAATTGAGTTCTACCAAGGCCTGATAATGGACTGTACAGATTTGTGGGAACAGAAATGCTTCAGAAAGTTACAAAACAGTAGCTCCTGAGGACTCCCTGGATTACATTTAGCCATATTAATGTGTTTGAATGTCTACCTCTAAAGACAAACCTAATTTCATTAAAAAAATTTGAAAATTGTTGTTTATTGTTGCTTTTCATCTAGAATGACCCAGTAGGAGTTTTTTAAATATATTTTAATAGGCAAAAAGCTGTCTTTGGGGGTGCAAAGCTGGTACAAATGTATGGTAAAAGGTTTTCATATGCAACTGTAGCATAGTGCTTCAATCTATTTTGGAATGCACTCTGCATTTGTAAGAGTATTTGGTTATTTTTTTAAACCATATATATTTAGTCTTTGACTGAATTATAATGCACTGCTTTATGTTGGTCTGTCACATTAATTGCCATAAAATACATTTCCTTTTTATATAACTAGAAAAAAAACTAGAAAAAGTTCCAAGTGGACAACTACTTCTGCAGGGTACTGTACCTACTTTGATAGTAGACATGTGGCAGTGTACTGCCGCTCTCTGCAAACATTTTCAGAAAAAATCTAATGTCACAACAGTGATCAGAAATCTCTTCTTGACAGTAGTCTTTATTATTTCTTTTTTAGCTTTTGACTTCACTTCTCCCTTTTTTAATCTGAGCTCTGTGTCATCTGGTTTAGCTTTTTATTCTTTACCTCATTGAGTCCCAGTTTGGAAGTTTAATAGTCCCCAAACAGAATTAAAGTCTGTCCTGATCAGCTAAGGCAATTCAATTCAGTTTATTTCTATAGCGCCAATTCACAACACATGTCATCTCAATTCACTTTACAGTTCACCAGATCATCCAATCAGATTGATTCCAAGTTTTCTATCTAAGGAAAACCAGTTGATT
>NW_015151019.1:283852-285618 GCF_000732505.1 Cyprinodon variegatus | reverse complement strand
AGAGATAAAAAAAAGGTAACTGTCAACCAGCTCCAAAAGTGGCCCAGTCCAGGAAACACACAGCCAGGCAGACGAGCTTCGAGCCAGCTCCCATGTCAGAGGATGAAGAGAGCACATCCAGCCAGTCACAGTCAGAGAAACAGGACTACACTGAAAAACAGGCCAAGCTGCAACATCTATAAAAAAGGGGTTGATGGTTGATGCTCCCAATAATCTGTTCTATGTTGGTTTGTGTTAGACTTCTGGACCAGGTTGTGCATAATTTACCGTTCAGCTCACAATTACTAGAATTAGACTGAATAGTCCTGCTGGGAGGGCAACAGAACTCTTCAGTCATCTGGAAAAGGTGGATGGGTTCAGGGAGAAGAGTTGACAAATGGTTCTTTTTTTCTCTGTCCTATTCATGTATTTTCTGTCACAACTGTTAAGTTGCAATATTTTTCAGCCACAACATAAGAGACTGCAGCCCCCACAGGGCCCAAAAAGTGCTCTGTAGGTGAATAGTGCAGAGTCAGGCTTTTATTAGAATGAATCTGGCTGAACTACAGAAATGAAAGGCTTTCTGTTTATTATTCCAAAGTGTTACTGTTGGAGTCCACTATTAGCTGTTTGTTTTCCACAGTGTGGTCTGTGACTGCAGACATGACTTCCTGTACAATACATGAACCCAGTTCTAGCTGCTGTAAAGGTTTGTGTGTACGCGCATTACCAGGCAGGGTCATGGAGGAGTAATAGGATTGCTCGGCCTTAGTCCTTCTCCAGACACTCTGGCAAAGACAGGCCTCCTAAATCATCCTCATGTCTCTGAGCAAGATGGAGGACCTGGCGTCCCAAGGCGTCGCCTCTGCCCGCCCCTCCGTCCTCGCTGCAGCCACAACCGCTAGTCCAAATGGGGTGCAGATATTGCTCACGGCCACGATTTCCCCTCAGCCTCCTGGAGGAATGAAATAATATCCAGTCAGCATTCTGTAAATATCCACAGAGAGAGTGTACTCCAGTTCACCACAGCTGTGCCACACTTTCTCTTCAAAGGCTTCTCTGCTGATCTGCATTTTTTCCCTTGACTCTGAGGCTTTTCACCAAAGATGGCTCTGCATGTCTTCTATATCTATGTCTGTATGCAGAGACTTTGCTAATATAAAAAAATACATATTGTCTTTTCTGTCTGGCTGCACTTATTAAGGTAATAGAACGATAAGTAGGAATTTTCACATTACTATTCAGACCCTTGTTATTTTCTTATTTTTATCTGGATTTAATGTGACAAACTGAGACATGTAGGGATAATAATATAGTTTCTGTGTTTTCCTTTAAATAAAATCACCCCAGGTTAGTAGTTTGATTGCTCACCTATTATCTGCAGTAGCAGCTCTAAGTTTTCAGTGGGTTTTTTCCCACATCGAGAGACATTTTCTATCCTTCTTTGTTTAGAAAACAGCTCACTCAGGTAGGAAAGGGAACATTCGTGAAAATTGGTGGAGTCTCAAAAAAAAATGTTGATTTAAGATTGTCCTGCATTGACCTAAATGTATCTTCCTTTTAAAATAAACAAAAGGAGCGGGTGGGTTCAAGGTTAGGTGCAGGAGTTTTGATGTCTTACAGCCATGGTGGTATACAGGTGCTGGTCATAAAATTTGAATATCATGAAAAAGTAGATTGATTTCAGTAATTCCATTTCAAAAGTGAAACTTGTATATTATATTCATACATTACATACAAACTCATATATTTCAGATGTTTATTTTGTTTAATTTTGATGATTACAA
>NW_015151019.1:279581-283842 GCF_000732505.1 Cyprinodon variegatus | reverse complement strand
TCCCCTAAAATGCTTAAGGAAAACTGCAGCTCAATTTTTTATTTTTTGCTTTTCTTTGAAAATTGCTTTCTTCTTTCCATCATAAAAGCCAAATCTGTGGAAACTAATAATTGTCCTGTCAAGAAACTCTCTGGATCCTGGTTTGTCCAACTTCTGCAGAGTTGCTGTAGGCCTCCTGGCTGCTTTTCTAAGTAATCCTCTTTCTGTTTTACCCCTCACCTCAGGTAGAAGGATATGTCTTGATAGATTTGCAGTTGTGCCACACTGTTATATTTTTCAGATGAACAGAGTTCTATGAGATGTTCTAACCTTGGATTATTGCTTTCTAACATCATCCTGCATTAAGTTTCTTCACAAATTTACCTCTGTCCACTGGGCTGTTTTCCTTGGTTGTTATTTTCTTCTTCGCCAATGTTCTCCAATTAAAAATCTAAAAAATATTCTGTTTACTAAATTAGTTAAGCTCCATAGACAATAAGCTGCTCTTGATTTAACAGTACAATAGGGAAATGATGTGAAAAGATAGATATATAAAGTGGAGGAAAAATAATACATAATTCTAATTATTTTCACTATTTCATTGCAGTGCAAATGAATAGCTATATATACCTCTGAGTTCTCAGAATATTTGCATTATTATACAACTAAATCTGTGGTTGCAATGAAAAGATAAGTGAAAAAGTTCAAAATAGGAGAATAATTCTGCAAGGAACTGAATACAAATCCACAAAAGTCTGTTGTGTGCACTAACCAACAGCATTGTATTTGCATTATGATGATTTACAGAAACAATAAAACATTTACTCTTCTTGTGTTTTAGTTAGAGGTACAGTTTTTATCTCTTTTTTTTTTTTTTTTGGTCTCTGCAGTCATCCAGTAACATCACTTTCCCGTGACTCAGTCAGCACCTGCAGAGTAGTTTCAATTTTCATTACACACACACACACACACACATACATAGATATATATATATATATATATATATATATCAAGGTTTGGTTGAGGTTTTGAGGACTCAAATGCAGAGGCGGGGAGGCAGAGGGGAGTTCTGGTTGTTTTACTGGAACTGTGAGTAATTCCATTACTCATTTGAATCCAAAATCCAACATAAAGTACAGAAAAAAAACAGGATCACGTTGACATCTAGGAAAACATGCACCAGGAGCCAGGGAAAGATGAGGAACCAGCCCTGAGGAAAAGCATAGGGAGAGTATATATAGAAGGAACAAAAACAAAGCTAATGAGCTAAGTGGGAGCAGGTGTGAAGAGAGGATTCTAGAAGGAGCTAGCGAAAAGGAGACCAAACCAAGAGGGCAACGGAGGGCAATCAAGAAAACCTAAGAACTCAAATATCTCCAGAAAATACCACAAAATAGGGGTTAGACCGATAAAACTAGAAAACAAAGAAAAACATGGATCTAAGTGAAACTTAAAACTCAAAAGAAAACTAAAACAGAACTGAGAATGTGACAATATATATATTCACAAATTCCTAAATAAATTGACATGAATGACAAACTTTATTTTCTGGGGTGGAAAAAAAAAATCTCTTTTCTGTATTTGTGTATCTTGAAGAATCACCTGCAATCTTCTGTTATATGCAAATGAGTGTGCATTTAAAAGAGAGCCTGCAGACCTTAATGAGCTGTTGCTGCTGAGTGACTGACGGGAAACATAACTGCAACCAGAGAGCTGTCAGCTGAAGCAATAGGAAGGATTCTAAAAGTTCATTAAGAGGGAAACTCCACACACACAAACACACATACACACAAACCGACTATGAAAACGTTTTTTTTTTTCTCAGCTAGAATTGTCAAAATTGCAGGAGCAAATGTATATTTAAAACAAGGAAGTGAATTATCCAAGGATCACATCAGTGTGTCAGGACAGGAAATTGAAACCAGTATGAAGTGGGAAAGGAGCAATTAGGAAAATAAACAAAAGCAAGTGCCATTGTTTGTAACTACACTATAACCAAATAGACAGCAAACTGATGTACTGTAAAAACCAAACACGAGCATTAGAGTTACGTACTGCCAGGGTGAAGCTGTTATGAAGTACCCAAAAAACCATTTCCACTCCTGAGGTAAATGAGTGCAGTCATTTAGAGGTGGGATGCCTAACCTTCATCCTAATTTCCACCAGATTTAAAACATTTCATGTCCTCCTTAGCATGCTATTATATCCCACTTACCTGTTAATGATTCTTTCCATTGAATCAGGTTTAAAGAGCAGTGGGCCTAGAGGACCACGGTTTGGGATACTGACAAATCCTAAGACATGTGAAGTCAGAGATACTTATTTTTCCTTATATGTTTTTAGTCCTTTTCTCATTCTATCCTTTGAAAGGTTTTACAAACTGATCAAATTCAAATTTCTCAACATAAAGATGATTACACACATTAGTTTATTATGATAGATGATTAAATCAATTCATACTAAGCAATAAATGTAGGGACAGCTGTTAAATGAAGAAGTGAGGACATTGTTAATGAATTCCAAAGTTTAGCCTTTTACTCTTAAAGCATCAACGTATCTATCTCATTTTTTTCAAAGATGAATTACTTTGCAAAGGTCTTTATACCCTATTACCAGAAACATTTTTATTAGGCTTTTATGTTGCAGATCAATACAAGGTAGCAGAAAACGGGTAAAAGCATTGGGATGCATAATTTTGTAGGTATTTAAAAGGAATCCAAAGGAAAAAATAGCTTTTAGTGATGGGATTTTAGGAAGAATCCTATAATCTATTAATTCAAATTTTTTTCTTTGCTTATTACCTTGGTTAGATAAAAAATATTCACAAAGCCTCTTAGTTGTGAGCAGAAATTTAAAAAAGGCAAGAGTGTCTAAAGCAAAGAAGAAAGAGGAGACAGGAAAAGCTGAATGGCCAATCCAACACTTTACCAGTGGATTAAATGAGGAAAAACTTCCTCAACAACATTTAAGGTATAGTGGAGGATGTTCTTGATCTGGGTGGATCATGTAAATAAGTGGTCCTCCTAATTGTCAATCATTCTGATGATACAGTATGTTTACGTACTATGTGCTCGTCCCCATTTTCACTTACCGGTGGTGAGTCTGACATAGTGGAAAAATTGCTAATCTTCTTTTGGAAAGTAAGCTTGTATGAGCAATGAGAACAATAACTTTTAAAGGAAAAGTCTGGTCACATTCAGAATGCAAACTTCTGAAAGTACTTTAAATATGAAATGATTACATACTGTTCAATGAATGATAAGTGTTTTTATTTAAGAGTAATTGTAATTTTAATTTGCTTTACTGGAGGCATCCATGTTTGTCAAAGAACACTACTGCCACCTACAGGTTTGTGACGTCACGGTGCGGTATCGGCTGTTGATCAAGACCCAGTGCTGTATCTGGTGTTTGTCACAACGCACTATTATCCATGATGGCGATGACCAGTGCACTATGTGAAGGGGAGAGTGAAGGATTAATTATTTCTCTGGCCAGAAGTTTGATGGCAAATCCTTCCTCTTCAAGTAGGCAATCCAACGACGAACCCTTCGGTGGAGAATCACGAATCGGAAAGGTGAAATAACTCTTTTTTCCACTTTTACCCGATATATTCCATCATTCAACTGCCATGCACCTTTGGCATTGTCAGTTTCACTATAGCTCTGGTGAATTTCAATGGTGAAGTCCTCTGCAAATCTTCAATAATTGCTGTTGATTGCAGATGTGTCTAGTAGTTCCCATTGATTTTGCTTGTAAAGCGGGGAGAATGGCGCTAGGCTTACCGCACCGTGACGTCACTGCCAGAAGAAGTCAGGAGTGAGGTGTTGCTATAATTGGGCAAAAATGGCCGCTCTCGGACTCTGTGATCACTACGAAATTTATTATTTAATTTTTTTTACAGATTAATGCTAAATTCATTAAATAACTGTGAATATATTAGTTTTAGGTATAAATAATGACCCATTGATTATTCCTTGATGACCGGACTTTTCCTTTAAACAGAGTGTACACAAGGAGAAATGGACTCCTGCATAAGGTTAATAGGCGTTCCCTCTCAGGAGCGGGTACAGGGTTGTGCATGTGCATTTCTTTTTTTTTAAGTGGAGAGGGTGGGTCTTTTCATAAATTTGCGAAAATCCTTCACTATATCTTTTATTATCAATATGAAAATGAGATCGATTTGATCATAACCACAGAGTTAAATCAAAGTTAAAGGCACAACAGCAGTAAAGAATTATGATTTAGAAGAATAATATTCAAAAAATTCTAATTAGGGGGTGTG
>NW_015151019.1:262370-278446 GCF_000732505.1 Cyprinodon variegatus | reverse complement strand
AACTGTGCTGGTGAACAGGAAGAGGGAAGGGAAGTATCAGTGGTTAGTTCAGAATCTGTGGGAACTTTGAGCGATGACTGGGGAGACAGAGAAAACGGGATTCACGTTGGTTGAGAAGACCTCTTCTCTCAGAATCCAGTTAGTGTGGGTTTATCCAGAGGTTGAGACTTGTTGGAGGGCAGACAGGTTTAGACTTGGTTGGATCCTGAGGAGCTATTGAGCGGACTGTGACTTGGAAATTCAAGAGGACTTGAATGGAACTTGTGGAGGTTTCTAAACAATTCCTAAACAATAATTAAATATAAAAAAAAAAAAAATCAATATTTTACTTTACATGTTAACAACAGAAGATTTTATTTTGTAATGATCTGAGTTAATTTGCAGATTGCAGCATAGGATAAGTTTAATTAAACCCAAAAAGGAATAAATAGAAATCTAACTTAATTAATAGATGTGTAGTTTTGTTATTCTAATTTGCTAATTTGAGCACATATGATATTTGTGATTTATATTTTTAACTTCAAGTAGCTTTAATAAATTAGGTTTAACAGACACCTCATTCTGATATAGGTTTAAAAAAAACATAATTATCTGCATCTATGGTCAGACTGATAATGGTCCTCAGATTGAACAGAGGTCCTGTTAAAGATCAGTTTTTTTAGAAGAGACGATGATTTGATTAAACTGATTGTTTCATTATAATGTGACTCAAAGCTGCTTTCAAAACTATCAATTAAACAGATTGAGACACTTATCACATGCCAGTAATTAAGCTCCACAATGCTAAATTTATCCCATCTGAGGAAGATAAAGGCATTAAGCTGAGAATGCACCATGAACTCTCAGCTGTTTCTCATTGTTCATTCAAGCCTTGCAGACTTATCTGCAAGATTAGCACAGCAGCTTTCTTCCTCCATCATCTTTCAGGGTGTGATGGAATCATTAATTCAGAATATTTATTTATTTAGCAGACTTACTCCTTCACATCTCAGTTTTTACACATCGTTTTGCAGCACTGATCACACATGTCTCGATATTCCTGTCAACATGACAAAACATCTCACTGACAGACATAGTGTACCAATGAATTTTGGATTATGTTGAATGTTAGCCCTCAACAATGTTCACATTTAAATAAAGCACTTTGGTTTGTAATTGTACAGTTGAATGGTTGTTGAATTCTAAAAATGTAAAAAATGCACAACTTACAAAGAAATGTCTGAAAACATAAGAAACAGGTTAATTTGAAAAGTTTGGTCTGACTTATCAGCTAAAGGGTTGTATTTTTTTAGACACCGTACATTGTTAATAATTGGTTTTAAATGTATATAATTTTTTTATGTATTTTTTTCAATTTTTTTGTAATTATTTAGTACATTCAGATTCATGCTGATTAATTATATATATATATATAAACATACACACATACATACATACATACATATATATATATATATACATACATATATACATATATATACATACATATATACATATATATATACATACATATATACACATACATATATACATACATATATATACATACATATATACATACATATATATATACACATATATATACATATATACACACATATATACACATATACATATATACATATATGTATATATGTATACATACATATACATATATATGTATATATATATATATATATATACATATATATGTATATGTATATATATATATACACATATACCCATATAACTCTAACCCATACATACGTTGTTGTTTTTTTTTTATGCATCTGCTCTTTTCCACAATAGGGTTTAAACTATAGCAGGTAAACATAAATTAGTCATTAGTAACTTCATCAAGTCAAACTTTGAAATTAGGAAGGAAATTGTCTCCAAAACAATATTATTATTTCCTGGATATGAAAGCCAGGCAATCAAATCTCATGAGTGTTAAATTGCAGACTTTGAGAGCAGGACAAAGTTAGAAACAGAAGAGGACAGATTACAAGCCCAGCTCATTAGCTTAAAGGTGGGTGTTCCACACCATCAGAGAGCTGTAAAAATCTTGTTGCAGTTACTTCCTGGCAGTTCTAATAAGCAGCTAGCTGTCATTAGCCTTTTAGACAATATTATGGATCCACACACAAACAACTGCACTAGTTTGGAGAGCAATATGAACTAATGAAGGCTGGGATTACTGCAGACCTGAGGATAGTGAGTCAACAATAAAGTTTTCAAAGTTTCCTTTTTGCTTTAATCAAGGACTGATAAGGATATTGACTAACTGTTTATCAGTGTGAAATACACTTTGAGACATCTCGACATATCACTATGGAGACACTGTATTAAGGGTGACCGGTGGTATTAGTCTTCCTAGATGGTGCTCTGCAGGAAGGCTAAATGTTACCACTCTGCCTTGTGTCCTTTCAATCCAGTTCAATTCAGTTAATTTATATAACACCATTCACAGCATGTGTTATCTCTATGTACTTTACAGAGACGATTCAACAGATCATCCAGTCAGATTGGAAAAAGTTTTTCTATCACCCCCACCGTGAACTGTTCTCCCTGCTGCCCTCTGGGAAGAGGCTTCGGGGCGTCCGATGCCATCCAGCAGATTCCATGGCAGTTTCTTCCCCACTGCCATTAGACTGCTGAATGTTGTGTAAAAAGGGGTTATTTTGTTTATAAAAATATGAATAAATAAATTATGTTAGAACTGTAAATACAGTCATGTTTATATGACTATTTTTTATGTATTTATTACTGTTTTTAAGGCTGCACTTTAAAAAATTTAATTGTCTAGAGTTGTTTTATCTAAGGAAAACTCTATGATTGCATCAACTCATCCACTCTACAACAATCCCTCACACATAGCATGCTTGTAGCGACAGTGGAGAGGAAAAACTCCCTTTTAACAGGAAGAAACCTCCAGCAGAACCAGGCTCAGTGTGAGCGGCCATCTGCTGAGATCAACTGGGGTTGAAGGAGACAGAAGCAGAGATAGAAAATTAAGGAGAGATATGAAAGGCGGCACATACAGCTAGGGGGTTAAACTACCGGATACTGCAGAGTGGGAGAATAGAGATGAAGCAGAATGATGAAAAGTGGTCCCTATGTCCTCCAACAGGACAAGGGTCTCTTGCTGTGACTGGCTGTACGTTCTCTTTCATCCTTTCTGGGATGGGGCAGGCTCAGACCCTCTCTGCCAGCATCACACCCAAACTCTTTATTTTAAAGACATAGCAGCCTTTTTTACCAATAACTTTTTTGACATAAGTATATATAGTTCAGTGCTTCTATGTTCCTCTTGTATATCTGTTTCTGTCTCCTTGGACACCGTTTGGCCTCTGCAGAAGGCCGCTCACACTGAGCCTGGTTCTGCTGGAGGTTCTTCCTGTTAAAAGGGAGTTTTTCCTCTGTGTTCCTGCATGCATGCATGGTTGGTGTGAGGCATTGATGCAGAGTCAATTAAACAATGCAAGTGAATATTTTCTTTTTATTTTTCACCACCTGCTCATCCAGTCAATGACTCAGTGCAATCAGCTGGTTTTCCTTTGGCAGAAATCTTTTTATCAATCTGATTGTATGGGCTGATTGAGTTGTCTCTGTTAAGGGCTTTGAATTGGCATGTGGTGTGACTTTGAGCAGTAGAAATAAAACCAATTAAATTGAAAGAATGGAAGCTTTGACTGAACTGAATCCGATTATATGTTTTCAAATGAACAAAATCAGATTTTAATCAAAGGACATAAAGAGGTCATTAACAGAAACTGCTACTGTATAGACTAGCAAAATAAGGGAATATCTTAAACTGAACTTTGCATCCTCTTTAACAAATACACCTAAAATGTTTTGGATAAAATATTTTATACGCTTGGGTTTGAAATCCAAACAAGTTACAAAGTAATAGAGGAAATGTATAAGTAAAAAAAAAAGTATCCAGCAGATGAATGCAGCAGCTGTTGGCATCAAAGTGCTTCGCTTCAGGATAAATGGGAACATTTTATGAACAATGAAGTCATAACATGCAGCACATTGTCCTACTAGGCAAACTAAAAGGGAAATTAATGTTTTAGGTATTTTATTGGTTAAATGCAGCAGACAGACACAGGTAGGAGTGAGAAAGGAAATATCAACTCCTTACAACAGCGGTATATCTGATAACTCCAGGATAAAATCATTATTTTGCTATAGTACTTAGTCATTAAGGAAACAATCTGTTTCAAATGTTACTCCTAAACCTGGAATGTGTTTTCTAGAACGTATTGATCCTAGAGGCGGATGTGTGATGGAATCTAAGCAAGATGTTTCAGAATATACTCACATGGAAATGTCCTTTGTGGTAAAACGACAACATCCAGATTTTTCTTTTTTGGTTTCTTATTCTTGCCATGTCCACCTGAGCTTCGTCTCTGCTATTTTGACCCTATGTACCCCCCTGCAGACTAAGGTCCAATTCGACTCCTTACACTCCACTCTCCTTAGAGATTTTGCAGCACACAAATCAAAGAAAACTCCAAACCAAAGGTAAGCCCCTGAATTCTTCTCCACCTGGAAAGAAGATCTTTTTTGTCAATGTCCTAGCTGTGTCAGAGGAAACAAAGGCTGCCTTAGGAAAGTCAGGTCATTACCTGGCCGTGGGAGATAGACGCTGTCTCAGCCTCCAAAGGTTTGGAAGGTCTGCATTGATGAGTGAAACATCCCTTTCACAAGTTGCTGTCCACTCAGGAAATATGTTCCAGGAAAGCAGAGTGCTGCAAACTTTAGGCTCTTTCTTCCTTCTTCATCACAGAGTCTCATATTGGATTTTGGTCATAAAGGAATACAAACCAAGTTTACTTCTAAACTTTTCTGTGTGAAAAACAGCCTTAAAACAATATCTTCTGTCCTTAGTGGGAAATGCAATTCCTCCGTTTGCACTTTGTAATAAACAGTCAAGGTAGAGTATTTACTGTAGATTAGGTGTCTGTACTTTGTTGCACACATGGTGTAAACTGGAATAAAAATAACATGTACTGCACACACCACCTGGGATTAGACAACACCTAGTAGTATGGTACTGTAATTAGTATAAAGTGGAATTTTTATTGGCAAGTCTGTCTGTACAGTAGGTAGAATAAAAGTTTGATTTCAGGATTTTTGATTATCATAACATCAATCCAATCATAATACCCTTACTTTTTTTTTCAAAACAATACAACATGATGACATGTGCCATCTTCCATGGAGCCGTCTTTTGGAGCAGTGGCTTACCTGTAACTGAGAGAATGAGGCTGGATCAGCTGATCAGGAAGGCCAGCTCTGTGATTGGATGCCCTCTGGACTCCGTGCAGGAGGTGGGAAACAAAAGGATCCTAATTAAATTAACATCTATGTTGGATAATGTTTCCCACCCCATGCATGAAGCTGGTGCTGAACTGGAGAGCTCCTTCATTGACAGACTGCTGCACCCTGAATGCACCAGGGAGCGTTATCACAGATCCTTCCTCCCAGCAGCTGGAAGACTCTAGAACGACCACTGTTCCCAACAACCTCAATAAGTTGTTACATTCATTCTGATTTTGCACAGTTTCTACCTTAGTTAAATAACATGCTGCTGCCATTTTTGCACATCTCTGGTGTTGCTATTTTTGTTCACATATCCATGTCCACAGCTATATGTTAAATCTTTCAAGAAGCACAGTATATTATAAAAACACTACATAGTACAGTATTTTATTTACTCTTTTAAAACTTATTTTTATACAGTTTTAAAGTCCACATTTATGTGACCACTTTTACTATAATCCTTTTGCTGCTGTAACACCACAATTTCCCCATTCTGGGACAATAAAGGGATTCATATTCTAACTAATTTTTAAGAATATTTATCTCATATCAGAGACAATATGGTGGTGTGGAGAATCTAATCCAGACTCCAACACCGCCCCATTTGTGCATGTGTTCAGAAGAGCAGGGAATACAATATACTATGTGAAGAACCAATAGGATAAACCTCGATGTAAATCTCAGTTCTAAAATAAAAAGTTAAAATTTCATAAAGAGTTCGATCTGTTCAGGATGTACCCAGACTATCACCAGCCTATGGATAAAATGGCCAAATGACCCCAAATGACTGCACTATGAGCAGTATACGTGTTCAGCAGCTAAATTCAGGCTAGCTCCATCAACACATAGATTTTATCAGCTAATAATTTAATATAACTGTTGTCACCAATAGGTAAAGGCTGGGACTACAAAACTTCTAAATTAGTGATTTTTCTTTTTTTATATTTGCTGAAGTCTAGGTATTGACAAAATCATCCTAAAGTATATCACCTTTAATAGTATTTAAGCAGCAACAGAAATAAATCCTTTTTATAAACAATAATAAAACTACACTGGAAAAAATCAAAATCTAGATAAGTAATTTTTTCTTAAAATAGGTGCATTTGTTCTTGGATTTAGGAGGTAAAAGTGACATTTTGCCAATGGAACAAGACAATTTACGTTTAAAATAAGAAAACACAATTGTATTGTCTCATTTCAAGTGCATTTTATCTAATTATCTTATTTTAAGAGTAAAAATATTAATTCCATTGGCAAACCACCTCATTTATCTACTCAAATTAAGGGTAAATACACTCAATGTAAGAAATTTTTACATATTTTTAGATAATTTTTCCAGTGTAGGCAGTGATTTTTAGGTTAATAAAGCCTGAGACGTGGGTTGAACCTTCAGGCTTTAGTTAAATAGATCTGTCCCTAATCGCTTACTGAAGCAAAAACTAACAGCAGGTAAGCTCTTCTCTGCCTCACCAGAAAAATAATGAAAAAAAAAAAAAAAAAAACACAATAGGTCATTTACTGAGTTATGATTTTTGTTTTATTATTATTGTGAGAGAAATATGCTTTTACATTTGTTCACCACCCCCAGGACAAGGGTAATACATAAATAAAACATTCTTACAAAATGCTGCAATAAATCACAAATCAAACTATTTCTTGTTTTGTTTTTTTGTTTCGTTTTTTTACAGTCGATTAGTTTTATACATTGATCATATTTACATTTTTGCCCTTTTCTTTATACAATGCTGAGAATGAACAGTGTACCATTTATATAGTACAAACGTTTCCTTCGATTGAAAGCAGAGGTATAAAAGCTCTCCTCTGTCCTGAGAAGACGCTGGCTTCTACTCTAGTGCATTTTATCAACATGATTTAAGGCTACGCGGGCTTCACCTGATGCACCCGCCCCCCTGTCTCATGGACAGGCTCATCATCGTCGGGGAGGGAGCTTGTTTTCCTGAATTGCATCTGCTGATTGTCCCTGGCACAGACATGCTTCTCTACCTCTGCCCCCCCCACTTACATTAAAGCTACTGCTGACTGCCTGCGTTGAATAACCAATTACAATCTGACAACTTATTTGTTCCTTCAGTCAGTTACAAATGCCGCAGGGGGAAATGTCACAGAGCGTGAGAGCCCACGCTCATCACATTATCTTCTGTAGGCTGATGACCCGCTGAGAAAAATATGTCAATTTCTCACAGCAGGGACAGTATAGACCCACAGGAAGAAGCATGTTTGTTCTTTTATTCTTGTTTTGGTTCTGTGAATGGGAGGAGGGGGGGTGTTTATTTAGTTATAGGTGCAGTGCTCCCTGGTGGTCAAAACATGAGCACTTACTTTTTTTTGTGTGAGTAAAAAAAAAAAAAAAAAAGCCCTTTCCTCTGTTTCTGTGACTGGATTACACCGAATCCATAAACAAAGGACATGAAGCAAGTAATTGGCAGGCACGGTGAGCCTCTTACAAGACGTACTATAACAACCCCGCCTGGACATGAATTCAAATCCTGCACACAGACACAGGCCAGTTAACCAACAAGCGCTTCAACACAAGACAAGAGGCAGCGAGGAAGCAAAGCTGGTTCCGTTACTGCAAAACCTTATTTTCATTTTCTGTACTTTTGTACTCATAACCTACCTTTGTTTCTTTTTTTTGTTGCTTCCTACCTGTCCAGCAGGTAACTGTGCAGCCTAAAATATAGACTTTGAAGGTCTAAACCACAGGATTAAAACATTCGGACAATCTGCACAGATAATCTACATTCTTATTTTAACATCCAAACTTAACAAAAAAAACTGCATCTGTTCTGACCTTAAATGCATCACCATCTCTTTGGATCACTGTTGAGTTAAAAAAATAAAAACAAAAACAATAATAAAAAAAAAAAAAAAAGATGTATTAATGTTCTGGGACCAAAGTGCTTAAACCACTGAGTAACTACATGAAATGATGAAAGGTTTGAGCCGTTAAAATCAACAGGCATATTTCTTCCCTCTCTTTATCAACCGTTTTCACTTTTTCAAACCGTCGGCCGCTTCTGCCTGCAGACTTTTTAATCAGAGCCAAAAGGAGCAGAAAAGAAAGAGATCGTTGAACTCTTTAACAGCAGCCATTAGTATGCTACCTGCGGCGTTACATGCAATTAAAACACCAAGGAAAGGACCCCCCCCTCCCCTCCCGTTGTCTGGGCTCGGATGAAAGATGAGGGCTGCATAAATGCTCATCGACAGGCGGATAACGTGAGGATCAAGCTAATATCCATCCAAGGTTCTACAACACACTAAAAGGATATGAATTGAGCCATTTGACATGGAGAGATAGTACGTGTCTCAATCCTTTCATTACTCTGGAAGTCTGAAGAGTTTCACTCCAAAATGGAGACATACCTCATTTAAATAAATCAAAACCTCATCAGGAATCATGATGGATGGTGGAAAGTCATGGCGGGGGGGATTAGTTTACTCATCATTCGCCATTTTGTTTACAATCAGGAGTCGATAAAAAAAGAGTGGTTGTAATCTAATGCTGTTTTCGGGCTGCTTGTGTGAGGGCAGATGTGGGAGTGAAACACAGGGACAGCGCTGAGCTCCCGCGATAAAGAAATGTTGCCAGGACAACACAGGGTCCCTTCAGTGGTTTCAGTCTTCAATTAGCTGTTAATGAATGTGATTAGCGTCGAGGACGTTCCGGTGCCTCACAGAGTCAGCTCAAATTCTAATCTGTTTCTGAGTGGCATTGTGAATCGACTGGGTGTCGCTGCGCTGCGAGGCAGAAGTCGCCTGGAAACAGGTCTAGCCGATGGGAAACGAGCAGCCCTCCACATCCGAGCACGCAGAGCAGGAGCACAGAGGCAGAGGAGCCTCCGATGCAGGTTGTTAAGCTGGGGGGGGGGGCATGCAATGCTCACAGTAAGCTGTCTCATCGCTGCAAATGAAAACACTCTAAAGGTTTGCTTGAAGAATTAAAAACACTCAGACCTGCAAATTTACCAAAACTCCTGAAATCCTCCACTCTGCACAGAATAAAAGCAGTGGTTTGTTGCTTTGATGCATAAATTGCAGAAATCTTATAGTTTTCTTATTTCCTATTTGATTTAAAAACGTCTACATCTTTTAAAGAACCTGCAGCACATTTTATTTCTTTTTATGTCTGATATTCCAACAAAACATAACATGGGAATCACGCTAATGAAAACCGGTACCAGCTTAGAAAAGCCTCAAAGGTGCTTCTTTAGAGCAAAACCATTCCAACAGTCAAATGTGCAGAAAGGATTCCTCTCCAGGTGCCAGAGTGATGCGACACGTTCATAGTGATGATGAAGAGGAAGAGCAGGAGGGGGTAACGGCACTGCGCCTTAGCAGAAGAAGATCTCTCCGTCCATGGGGGGCTCCGGAACGTGTTGAGTGTCTGAGGGAGTAGAGGAGAAGAGAGGAGTCACTGTCAGGATTTGGATTTCTGGGCCCTTCCTTCTGCCTGCACTGTCACAGAGATCCATTAAAGAAGTGTCACCAGGCCGCCTCAGGGAGCTGTATGTTCACCGCTCATATCGCAGCCATCGCTTCATCTCCAAACGTATTTGCGCTCTAACATATCTCGCTTTCAGTACCAAATTCTCTGTGATATTTGTGCTTCTCATCTGTAAACACAGGACGGATGTTGAAAATAGGTAGGATAAAAACAAAACAGATCAGTTCGTTTTAAAGACTTTCTTAGGCTCTACGGGTGCTGCTACTCCCCCTGAAATGTAGGACAGCTGAATTATTTACTTTCCTGACTAATTTACTCCTGCAACAAATCTGTGCAGCGCCTCAGCGACCCGTATGAAATACTAATCAGGTCTCTGTGGAAAGAGAGAAGAAAAAGGTGTGCGGTTGAGGGATGAGCGTCCTACGGCGTGTTGTCTCTCATCATTCTGATAGAGCTAAAACCCAGAACCGTTTGCTGATAAATGTCTGTGTAGTTCACGTTTGTCTTGCGTCTCGATGATGGATAAAACAAGCTCTTGTGTGAACACTGACGAAGCTGTACTTTGATGCAGCCATCCCCCCTGTTTGTTCTGGGCACTCAGAAATCCCCTGCTTATCCTCCTCAGAAGGATGAAACGAGTCAAAGCCTCCGCAGTCCTGATTTTGATCGGAACTGCTCACAGATGGCTGCTGGTGGCAGAAGATCTTAAATGCAAATTGTTGTTTTTTTCCTTGAATTCATTCACTAAAAGAATTACCCCTTAAACCTGCCTGTTTTCCTTAAAAATGCATAACTAAAATATATGTATTTAGATACACTTTTGCTGACCATAAGATTCTAAAAGAACCAGACCAGCACATTTAAATTTAGTAGCAATTAATGAACTTCAGCATATATGTCTATAATACAGTAAAACACACCACTATCCATACCTCTGGCCGTTTTAGATGTACAGTTATTTCCATTTAACCATGATATCCGTTTATCACTAGTTTCTCACTGTCAGGCATCTGTTTTTATTTGTATTTCAACCAAAAATGAAGGAACTTTGGATATCCTTAAACCCTTCTCAGTAATCAATCATCTTTATTTTATCACAGGTATCAAAGTTGGCTTTGTTTCCTGTGGCGCATCATCTACGGTGTTCCAATCTCCAAGGATTTTAGATTTAAGGGCATCAAATGTGGCTTGGGTCTTGTCGCGAACCAGTTTTGCTGTTATGCTTTTGCATCGTCGATCTGGAATTTCTAGGGAAGCACAGCAGTTTCCCACCAAAGCGCAAGGGGGAGCCTATTCGAGAACTCGCAAGAACTTGGGCAGATGGTCACGAGAACTTCAGCGGCACAGACGGGAGTGTTTATCTTCCAAAACAACAATGGCGCTTCTGCAAGTTATCACGGTAACGGAGATAGATCTAGAGTTGCTAGACATCGAAGAGGAACAGGTTCTGCTAATGGAGTTGGCAAAAAGACAAAGGAGGCATAGGTTGTCCATTGTAGTTGTTCCTCAAATTTTAAAAATGGCGTGCTCCGAAACCCAATCGAGAAGGAAGACCACACAGACAGCCGGAAAGGCATACCGAGGACCAATCACAGCTGCTTTTTGTCTGCCCACTTCTCCTTCAGGTCTGCGCGAGTTTACGACCTTCCGACACGTAGTCAGGATTTTTTTGAGAGACAGATTTGACGGTTGCAGAGGCTATGCGTCATAAGCATAAATTGGCCTTTAAAGGTCTCTTTACAATCACCCTAATCTTTAGCTTCCTCCATCAGATACAAGGTTGAAGGCACCGTAGTACACTGGAAAAATCTAAATCTAGATAAGTCATTTTTTCTTAAAATAAGTGCAATTATTCTTGGATTGAGAAGGTAAAAGACATTTTGCTAATGGAACAAGACTACACTTAAAATAAGAAAAAAAACAATTGCATTGTCTTGTTTAAAGTTCTTATTTACCTACTCAAATTAAGGGTAAATACACTTAATTTAAGAAATATTTTGTCCTAGATTGTTTTTCCAGTGTACATTCAGAACTTTACTTCATTCAGGAAAACAATACACATCAAATTAAAAGATTACTTTAAAGTTAGATCTGGCTGGAATAAATTATTTTGTCCGTTAACTAAGCTCTGTTGGCTGTGCTGTAGTCTGTGCAAATATAACATGCTATGTGGACCAAACTGATTCTTCTACCTTTAGTCCCTCTGTCTGCTTTACATAAGGGTTGTTTTTTAAAGTATACATGAAGAGAATTAATGCGCCTCATTAAGTCCAGTAAGGACCATGAACGTAGCGTAGGGGTCAAGGCTGGCCAGGAATGGAAACAATAGAAAAAAAGAAGATTGATTTGGGGGAAACCTAGAAAATGATTTCATTTGCTGCAGGCCAACACATCACATCACATGACATGTTTGCAGTATTTTCATGAAGCTACCACTACTTTTAACAGTGCAAATCAAACCTTTTAGGACCCTTTGGGAAGATGTGTAAAAATCCTGAAGATAAATCAATCTTTATTATTAATCTTTTATTTTAAATTAGATGGGGAGATTTCCAAGTGAATGTGTTTTTCCCTTCCATCATTTTCACACCTGTAAACATTTCATTAGGTTGAAGCAAATAAAGACAGATCTTTGACCCCCTCTCTTTGAAATGAGGATTCTTTAGGATGCCTAAGAGACAGCGGGCTTTTATTGAGGAACTCATGTTGAACACAGCTGCCTTATAATAGACCAAGCTAAACATCCAAGAACAAAAAAGAATCACGTGATGTCACTCTGAGCTACTGAAGCCCAAAGAGTGGATCGATGGAAGATCATTGAAACATTTTGATAAAGGAAAATTTCACTAATCGTCCGGTCCTGTTAAAAGTCCATATTGTGTGAATATATTGAGTTGACACAATTATTTAGGGCTTTACTCACTATATCTTCTTTCTGAGGCAAACTGAAGACTAATTTTACATTCATAATATCCATCCATCCATCCATGCATCCATCCACGCATCCGTCCACGCATCCGTCCGTCCATCCGTCCGTCCGTCCGTCCGTCCATCCATCCATCCATCCATCCATCCATCCATCCATCCATCCATCCATCCTTTCTAATCTAACCAAACACGCTGCCTCTAACTAGAAGGGCCCTTGACAGTAAAACATTCCACTACAACCCACAGATTCACACTGAATAATTTATTGGAATCATTTACCATTCCCTACCTGCCGCCTGCGCGCTACCACCTTTGTTCTTCTTCTTCTTCTTCCCGTCTTTGCTCTTGGTCTTGGTCAGCTGCAGGAAGCCCTTGGAGATCTGGTTGTTGGCCTCGCTGCTCTTGAGGCTGCCAGAGGACGAGGTGAAGGGATTCAGGCCCTTCCTACTGGTTTTGGAGCGCTGGGGCTGCAGCCTGGGGAGAGTGGAGGATGAGGAGGAGGACGAGGAGAGCTCCAGTGGGTCCAGCTCCAGGGACTGAGAGCTGCCGAGGAACAGGGATTCGTCGGACGTTGTGGAGGGTGTTCTCTGGAAGCAGAGGAAGGAGAATTAGACACATGAGGGACATGTATTCTGAAGGTTTAATGCTTATTAATGTTCAGAGTAATGTCTGGCTCCTGAAGAGTATAATAAAGTAAATGATAATCTGTTTGGACTGCCTGGAGCATCTTTATACACTTTTCAGAGAATGTGAGTTCAAGCCTCAGCTTCCTGTGCTGAAGTATCATCCTAGCTCACCTGTAGCCTCCAAGCTAACAGAAGAGGCTGCTCTCCTGCAGCATTCATGTTATAATTACCGTCTCTGACACATCCCTGCTCACCTCAGACAGCCGCATTTCTTCCATCCTGTGGATCTGCCGCTGCACAGCCTCCCTCTCCTTCTCCAGCTTCCTCTGGGCGTCTCTCAGCCTCTCCAGGTCTCTTTGGTATTCTTCCTTCTTGCTCTGCAGCTCCATCTTCTCATCCTCAAGCTGCTTTTGTTGTTTTTGCACCTCTTCCTCCTGCAGTGGTGGAGAGACATATGTATGGAATTTCTTAAAGACAAACATGCCTCAGAGTGTTCTCAGCTAATAAGACATGAACAAAGCTGCAGTGGCTGATGCACAACAATGTAGTCGGAACGACCCTTTGACTCATTTAAACCCCTGATAGTTAATTTCAGTTATTTCTATCTAACTTGCAGTAAAGAATAAATCCAGTTCATGGAAAGCAACGCCCGATCAATAAAAGAAAAACCGATTTGGTCTAGTTAGGAGGTTTTGACAGTTAACATTTTAAGTCGATATTATGTCCTTTAAAGGGGTACAATAATGTACTCACATCCAAGCGAAGCTTTAGCTCTTGTTTAGTGATCAACAATGTTCATATTTATTCTCATTGCTACTTATGTCTTATGTTAGGTCAATTAGCTTCTCTAGATTCTCCTTAGGTGGGAGTTTGTGCATGAATGGTTGTATGTCCTGTTTGTCTCTGTGTTTGTAACAGAGTAGGTTTCTGGCTGCGGTGAAAGCGGCGCAGCGGCTTTGAATTCGCTCGCCTTGATAAGTGAGGTTTCGTGACTGCATTACTTTCTTCAGAATTTCATTGAAGACATGACAGTAGTGCACCCTGACGATCAAGTGGTTCACCATCACCTGGGCGCTCTCGCAGTGCCCTATGAGCTTGGTCAATCAGTGGTCCTTCATCCAACTGTAAGACATCGGTCAGCAGCTTTGCTACAAAGTCTCTAGTCTTTTTGCCCATTTTCCAGCCCCTTCTTGACTCCTGGAATTCTCAAGTTCTGCCGTTTTGACCCCCCCCCCTCAAGGTCCAGGCACTTTTCTGCCTCTGAAAACTTTTCTAACAGATTTGGGGATATGAAGGTTTATGCAACACCTAAGCCTGGTGTTGCAGCAAATAAGACCTGAAACGTTTTTTCTTATGTGTAACTTTCATTGAAAAAACACTAAGCAGCTAAATCCTATCACCCAAAACCAATCATATTTCCTGATAAGTTTACTTTGCACCTTTCCTCATGATCTTAGTAAAAGTTTAAAAAAAGTGTGATGAAAGGAACTAAGGTCGCCTGTGATAAACAACAAAGCAGTGAAGAAAACTAGTTTATGCAAAAGACTTCACACTTTATTGTGTTATGACGAAGAGAAACCCCCTGCAGCTTGTGAAGCACTCCAGCATGACTCCCTCAGCATTTATTTTCCTGCTGAAAAATAAATGCCAGCCGTTATATATTAAGAACTACACCTGCTTAGAACCTAATGGAGAACAAGGCTGGGGGAAGATGATGCATCGTTACCTGTGAGTGCACTGCCGACTCTCTCTCAGAAAGCTGCTGCTCCCTCAACTCCCACTCCTTCTCCCTCTTCCGCCTCTCCTCGGCGAGAGCAGCCTGTTGCCTTTGCAGGGAGGCCAACTCCTGCCTCTGCTTCTCCAGGCTGCGCTGCTTCTCTTGCTCAATCAGGGAGCTGGGACGGGAGGACTGCCGCGATGACAAGGACGAGCACGAGGAGGAACGCTCGCTCAGGGCCTGCCGCTGGTCTTCGATGTAGCTGTCCTGCTGGACCACCACCGCCTGAGACCCACAAGGCATCAACGATCACAATAGACACTTAACTCATGAAATTCTAAGATGATTCTATACTGTTATCAAAATATTTATGATCGGATCTTTTTGCACAAAGAGAAACTTCTTAAAATGTACATTAACTTAAAACTTCACAATCATGTTTTTATTTCTGATATAAATCCTGCAGATGCAGTCTTCAGGAGGAGGCGTACCTGCAGAGTGCTGAGCAGGAGATGCAGGTTGGAGACGCTGTGTAGGACCTGCTGTTAGAACAAGGGAACATAATGAGTGTCAAACAACCTGCTAACATCCTGCAGTTATCATGACTGAACTTTACAAATCTGCTGTTGGTGGAAAACCTGCGAACGGAAAGCTACTGGAAGTCCTGTTTGCAGTTTACCATTAGTCAGCAAAACTATGGAAGCAGGAGGTCAGGTCAGAAGGAAAGCCAAAGTAAGCTTTTTCTGTCCAAGATTGTATGTCTAAAAGGAAATTAGCATTGACCGTCCCTCTTTAAAGTCGCAGGGAAGCGGCTGTTTAAACCGTTGCATTTCCGAATTCTCCCGAGTTGTGCTCGACTTTACACGAGTGAATAAAGTGAATGTAATTGGTCTTTTATCAAGAGAGCGGGGTTGTTGTAGCAGAAGGTTTGCAAGCAACTTTGGTTGTGGCCGGTTTGTTAGAAGCATCTTGCTAACCAGTTAGAAACTTAGTGCTAGTAGGTTCCCAATGGGAAATTCCATTGGGA